>NC_063191.1:11689515-11732015 GCF_017589495.1 Alosa alosa
TGCTGTTCTGCTTGGGTCCTTTCATGATCTCCGTTTGCTTTAGCCATGGGACCGTATGAACATCACAGAGTCAGATCTCTTGATCGGTCTTTCAAAGTCACCCGGCGAAGAAAATGAGGCTCAGTCGCTGTCTCTCTTGATTTCCCCACCCTCTGCGTCCCGCTGCTCCTGGTCGTCTTTCACTATTCCTTCATCGATGCTCTCCATCCTCAGTCTCTGGCCGTCGAGGTAGCGCGGAGCCCGCTGGACGTTGCGGCTGGTGAAGAGCGCCGCAGGCAGCGGAGGCGGCGGCAGCAGCGAGGGCGCCGCGGTCCCCTCCCCAAAGATCTGCAGCTTGGCGTCGCTCTCGATGGCCATGGCCAGGCAGCTGGCGAAGCTGTCCAGGGAGCAGTGGAGCTCTGCTTTGACCTGCACCGCGGGGGAGGGGTCTGCTGAGAGGAGAGAGAAACATGGGGGTTGGTGAGGCGTGGAGGTGGTGGTTATGGTATTTAGCAGACGCTTTTCTTCAAAGCGACTTACAGAATATATATATTATGGAGGTGTTGTTGTGGAACACACAGCGAGGCTAACGCCTAAAGTGTTGCATGACAAATGTTTAGTCATCTCAATTTGTTGAGGTTTGTCCAGACAGGGATTGTTTGTCGGTACATGACTGCTCTATGTATGGGAATCCAGTCCGTATTGGCTTAACTGTAATTTGACAACCCTTCACCCAACTGCAGGCTGTTTACATGCCCTGATGCTTGCTTTCATCGGAAAGTCCACCCGAAAGAAAAACTTTTGCCATTATCTCCTAAACCAAAGGCCAGTCATCATCCATGACTTATCAGTGCAGCAAACATTTATTAAGTGGAATGTCTGTGAGCACAAATAACTGGCCATCATTCGCCTTCACTACAAAAAATGATATCTTACCAAGTGTTATAATCTTATATTAAGATAAAAAAAAAAATCTAGTTAGTATTGTTTTTAGTATAAAGACACTTACTTTGAGCTTTCTTGTAAGATTATTTGACTTACAAGTAGTCAAAATCTTCCTAAATTAAGACATAAAAACAAGTAAATGTATCTGCCAGTGGAGTACGTAAATTTACCTTAAATTGTCTTAAATCTTCAATTTTAAGATACAATTACTAGATTTTTATCTTAATACAACACTTGGTAAGATAACTTTTTGCAGTGTTAATAGTAAACGAAAATAATAGTGTAGAATAAGAAATGTTCTGCTTGGTGGTCTACAAAACCAAATAAAATGGACCACAGGATTCTAGTGGTATTTTGGGGTGTACTGTCCCTTTAACACCTGTTTCTTCCACGTGTGCAAAGCAAACATGTGCCGAGGTCAAACAGGTGGTAGAGATATGCAGACAGGACACTTAAACAATGTGGGTGAAATGACTAAATATCTCCATATCATTAATATGGTGGTGGTGGTGGTGGTGGTGGTGGGGGGAGGGGGGGGGGGGGGGCATTCTTGCTATTGATCAAAAACTCTTGTCTGCTGCTTAAGCGCTACGTCTAGACAAGCAAACACAGTTTGTTTTGTCTTTTCTTTTCCACTGTACATTTAATCTCTGGACCTGCTCCCTGTGAGTGCTCTGCCTGATCTGATACCTTTGGAATGCTGGTCCACTTGGTCCTCGAACGTGACGGAGCTCCGTCTGCGGTTGCCCGTGGCGCTGGTGTGGTGGTTGGAGAACGAGCCGTCGGTGGAGAAGTTATCCAGCAGCATGACGTCTGTACCTGAGCATTGGAACAAGTGACAATGAGAGAGAGAGACGGAGGGGGGAGTGTGTGTGTGTGTGTGTGTGTGTGTGTGTGTGTGTGAGAGTGAGAGAGATTAGATGGGGGAATAAAGTTGGGAGGGAAATAAGAGGAAAATGCAGACAGGGGGACTGGACAGACAGATGGATAATACTGTGAGACCACTCAGACAGACAGATGGATAATACTGTGAGACCACTCAGACAGACAGATGGATAATACTGTGAGACCACTCAGACAGACAGATGGATAATACTGTGAGACCACTCAGACAGCCAGATGGATAATACTGTGAGACCACTCAGACAGACAGATGGATAATACTGTGAGACCACTCCAGACAGACAGATGGATAATACTGTGAGAGACCAGATGGACTACCAGACAGACAGACAGATGGATAATACTGTGAGACCACTCAGACAGACAGATGGATAATACTGTGAGACCACTCAGACAGACAGATGGATAATACTGTGAGACCACTCAGACAGACAGATGGATAATACTGTGAGACCACTCAGACAGACAGATGGATAATACTGTGAGACCACTCAGACAGACAGATGGATAATACTGTGAGACCACTCAGACAGACAGATGGATAATACTGTGAGACCACTCAGACAGACAGAAGGAGGAAGATGGATGGATAGCTAAATAAATGACTCGTAGAAAGACAGCCAGACCAACAGACTGATGAATAACTAAAAACTAAAGACAGACAGGCAAACTTGGTTTTCTTCTCAAAAACAGTGACTCAGAGTGCCTGAACACATCTCACCAACCACAACCAGCCCTCCCATCAACCCCCACACCACAACCATCACCACCATCACTATCACACCACCTCCACAACGCCGTCTGGTCATTATGCAACAGCCGTGATGGGTGCGGCACGCAGCCAAATGACAGCCTGTGTAGATTAACTGTCTGGCTGAGAGACATGGACAAGAGTTCATGTAGCCCGTCCAAGGCGAGGAGGAGAGAGTCCCGAGATGCCTGGGAGACATTGGCTGTGCTCAAGTTCAGTGCTTTGAAGCATAGCGCTGCGCTCTCCTCCACTGATGTATGGGCCATTCAGCAGTCAAACAGGAAATGGATTGTTGGGAGAAGAGACATGACAAGTCTGTCTCACAGAACAGGAAATTAAAGAGGAAGTAAATGTAATGGAGGTGTGTGTGTGTGTGTGTGTGTGTGTGTGTGTGTGTGGGGACTATGTGTGTATGATGGATTGTGTGTGAGAGGGTTTGTACAGTAAGTGTGTGTGTGTTCATATACTAACTGTACCATGATCTGAGCTAAAGCTATGGGTAAGTTGGGTAGTAGCACTAGCATGTGGTACTAACTAAAAGAGGTTGCTTATCTGTCATTTAACAATATCTGTGAGTATGTAAACGCATCTACATTGAGGGCAAACTGTATGTGTGCGCAAGTGAGTTGTGTTTAGTTCAGTCATGATTCTCTCAATTTGATAAGAATTTGGATTTTTAAGTCTTAAGATTTGATTTGATTTTCAATCTTATTTACTATTAACGCATTTGTTATGTCGTTTACTTTTCTTGCCTTATTTCCATAAACATATTATCACAGAATGATAATTTGATTGTTATAGCACACTTCGAAGAGACACAAGGTAAGTGTTCATAGAATATACCGGTAGCATTGTTAATTTTTTATTTTACTTTTATTTTGTAACTTTGGACTCAATTTAGAACTTCACTTCCTAAGTTGAGTAGTGTTAAAAGGTTGTATCAGCGATGTCAGGCCCAAACATAAATGATCACATTAATCTAATCTTTCCATTTTAATCTAACAGTCCACTAGCTGTCTGCCCCATAAGCTGGCCGTTAAAAAAATGCGTCTCTGTAGGCAGCCTAGGCTCTGAGATCTGTACACAAAAACAATTGCTACCAACAAGGGTTGGCAACCCACTCAAAGGCAAAATAAAGTGTTTCAACCAATAACCAGCGAGATGCGCGTTTAGGAGAGTTTTAATTGCACGGGAGGAGTAGCAAGCTAGCTCTCTGTTTTGTTTGAACATCAACAGAAGTGACGTATCCCCGCTATCGCTGATACAACCTTTAACTGATGTGAATGACAGAACCTCAAAATATTTCCACACCGTTGATTTCAGGGAAGCAGGAGGCGGTTTGAGTTTAGTTGATGTGTTTTTTTAGTTAGGAGATAATGTGGACGTGCTGCACTTCAACACGTGTGTGTGTGTGTGTGTGTCTGTGTGTGTGTGTGTGTGGCTACATCGTCGATTCAACATTTAATTTGGAAAGTTTGAGATTCTGATGTCATTTCGATTGATTTTCAACTTACAACCGAAATCCGTGACACCTAGTTGTGTTAGAACTGTGTGTCTGAGTTAACTTTGTGTCAGTGTCTGAGTTTGTGTCACACAAACACACACACAATTTGAATGAGCGTGTGTATGGGGATATGTGTGTGTGTGTGTGTGAGAGAGAGAGAGAGCGTCTGTTTGTGTGTGTGAGTGAGTGAAAGAGAAAGAGAGAGAGTGTTTGTTGAGGGAGTGAGTGAGTGAGAGAGAGCATTTGTTGTGTATACACTTACCTGAGTCTTGTGTGAAGCTGAAGCCCGTGTCTCCGGTGCTGCTGCCAGGCCCCAGTGGATGAGCTCCTCCCACCAACATGGCCGTCAGGTGAGGGGACATCCCCAGATCTGAACACACACATACACACATCAGTGCACACACCAGCACACCACAACATTTCTGAGATAACATGAGAGCTTTCACAATGTTGAGAACACAATAAGCACACACACATACACACACTCACTCACTCAGACAGACAGACACACTCACACTGTTTACATCTAAAGCACAGCACTGGTATTTCATGGTATTTCATGCTCCTAATTAAGCCTTTCCCTCCCCAAATTGGCATGTTTGACATGCACACTATATAATCCATTTCACATGGAATGTTCCCAAAACATTTCCTGAAAGTGACAGTACAGTTTCCTCAGCTGTAGTTTATCGTCCTTCCCTGACTATGTACAATACACAACAAAAGAAAGCTGTGTTGCAATGAGGTGCATATAATATTCCTCTCTCTCTTTCAGCTCGATTTAGACGAGAAATCTGATCAAGCATGGCGCCAGCAAAAAATCCAGCATTATGGGGTCAGTATGCAGGGAAAGACGTGCCGCGATAATATACAACCAAGGCTTTCTCCATTCAGCAATTAGCCGCCGCTAGATGACTGCAAATCTGATGTGGCCTAAATATACGACCAATGATTGAGATAAGCCGCAATCACATGGTCTTAGACCGATGCCCAATTTTCTCTGGGAAGTCTGCCTCCCTTCTCAGGTCTTGCGAGGGAGTGTTACTAAATACAGCTGACAGAGTTAAGGAATCAGCTGTGTCACAATGCAAAGTGATGCACAATTTCTGACCAGTGTTAGACATGTATTATCGGTAGCCATTGTGTTGTCGGGTGGTTCATACAACACATGACGCAAAACGTAGACAGGCCTGGTATTTATCATATCATCTTGTGGTACCTAAGGAGCACAGGTATGGAGTAAAACTTGTCACCTCAAACCGAATTTGAATATGTTGTATTTGCATCTGAATTGCTGAATTTGAGCAATTGAATTGGAAAACGAATTTGAATAGTAAATGTTGAAATTGAATTCATTAGATTGGAACTGAATCCCGGTCAACTTGAAATTGAATATAATATTGCAAATACAACATATTTAAATTTGGTTTTAGGTGACAAGTTTTACTCCATACACAGGTGATAGGTCTACATTCATTCTACGGTGTTGCAATGGATAAAATCATGTGGTTAATGAATAAATTCAAGTCAGACTAATGAAATACCAGAATAAATACCAGAATAACGGTTATCCAAAAAGCAGCCCATCCCCACCCAAATGTAAGTCCGGTAGATGCTGAACCTCGCTGGGTGCTCACCCGTGATGCGGTTGGAGATGCTGAAGAGCCGTGACGTCCTGTGCCGTGTGACGAACGACTCGCGGTAGTACCGGTCCCCGAAGCACATGCCCAGGAGCTCCTTGCGCACCGTCTTGTTCCACAGCCCGTAGATGAGCGGGTGGCACACGGCACTGGCGAACGACAGCCACGTGACCAACGTCTGCATGCCCGGCGGCACGCTCCCTTTGCCCCGGAGCGCCTCGGTGCCCACGGCCACCACGTACGGCCCCCAGGTCAGCAGGAAGCTGCCCACCACCACCAGGATGGTGACGAAGGCCTTGCACTGGCTGCCCGAGTACACCATGCTGCGGCGGCTGCCGCTGGACGAGGTGGAGGTGCTGGAGTTCTTGCGGCTGCCTTTCAGGTGCCCCGCTTGGCCTCCTCCTCCATTGTCCTCCTGGCCGGACGAGGTGGAGGCCGCCACCACCACCGTGCCGCAGTGCACCTTGCGCGCCTTGAGGCGTGCCACGCGGAAGATGACGCCGTAGCAGGCCAGCATGGCAGCCAGCGGGGGCAGGCAGCACCAGACGACCCAGAAGGCGGCGTAGCCCGGCTCCCGGTGCCAAGCCACCGTGCAGGCGCGCTTGGGCCCGCCAAACTCGAAGGCCGACCAGCCGAACAGCGGCGGGAGGCAGCCGGCCAACGAGTGCAGCCAGATGTAGGCGATGGCCAGCACGGCCCGGTTGCCGGTGATCTTCATGGGGTAGACCATTGGGTAGAGCACGGCGTAGTACCTTCAGGCAATTAGACAAGAAGGAGAGAGAAAGGTTTTGTCTTTTCCCCCCCAAATGGTCACTCTAAAAAGTCTTGTGCTACACTTGTGAGTGTGGGGCACATGACTACAAAAAAGCCGATGACACAATGAGGTCTTTCACCATGGTATGCAGGGCACTAAAAAGAAGCAGCTGAAGAGAATGTATTCCTTCTACTGCACTCAAGTGATGACTGAATGGGTGAATTCATTCTGAGTATCAGTTTTGTAAACTTCTATATGAAGTAGTTAAAACACAAGAATTTTACTCTCTTATACCCCTATAATGAGATGTAAAGACAATCTTGAATCTAGTTGAAAGACAACCCTAACTAGTTAGGCTAACCAATTGACAGAATATTAATGATATTACATTGGGATTAAAATAATCCAGGCTAAACCATACATTCTCAAATATACCTCTCCAATTTTACATAGTATACAAAAAAAAGTCACTTCATTAACCCCTACCCACACACAAAGTGATCCCATGAGAGTGTATTTGCCAGACATGAGGAATAGGTTATACATAATAACTTATAACGTTTATGTATACTTCAGGATACCCAAATCTTTTCACCTCTAGATCTTAGTGAGATTAATTAAATGAGGTTGATTTTGGGTGGGTGCTGAATCAAGTCTAATCCATCTGATCCACCCCACCCCACGTCTTCCCTTCTTCTTCTTCTCCTCCTCCTCCTCTCCTCCTCCATCCCTTCCTTCCTCTACATCCCTTCATCGGCGTCTCACCTGTCGATGGCGATGGCCCCGAGCGTGAGCATGCTTGCCGAGCTAATGAGGAGGTAGAGCAGCGCGGTGAAGTTGCACCACACCACGCCGAACATCCAGTCACGGCGCACAGAGCTGGCCGCCACGAACGGCAGCACCAGCACCGACAGCAGCAGGTTGGACAGCGTCAGGCTGAACACAAACTTGTTGCTGGGCGTTAGCAGGTAGGGCTTCTTGTACAGCGTCGCCACGATTACCAGGTTGCCCAGGCAGATGAGGAGCGCGATGATCACTATGGAGACCGACTCCAGGGCGATGGATCCTTCGTCCACACCCGTGACATTCCCAGTACCCGGAGCTGCTGAGGTCCCATTCCAGCTTTTGTTCATTGTGTGTGAATGGCTGAGGAGTACATCTGGGGACACATGACAGAGGACTGCAAAAGAAATAAGGCTCAGCTATAATCCCCAGCATGAACAGAGATGAGCTATAAGTTGTCTATAGGGCAGTAGGTTTAATGGCCAGTGACCTGGACTGACTTATGTTATCTAGGTAATTTAAGTTCACAGGTCAAATCTACACAATGTACCATTGTAGGACAGTCAAATTATACAGTTTATGATTAATGACGACTGTGGGAGAACACCAGGCAACGTTTTCGTGTTAATTACTCATCTTTGTAAGTCGGTATATGGTTAAATGACTCATTACAGGGCGAATGAAGGCTTTCTCGCGCCCGCCCCTACTGCCTGTAGGAAGAATATCCCACTTGCAAGTTCGGTGTATCCTACCCGCCGACCGAAGCAGGATCAGTTTACAGCACAGAGGCAGGCTAACAAAACGCTAGAGATTGTTGCAAACGTGTGTTTAATGGCAGAGCCGGCGAAGAAGCAGTGAAAACCCTTGACGGAAGACGCAAAGAAAAGGAAAAGAGCTTCAGACCGAGCGAGGGGGAGTTTCGTAGAGAAAAAGCATCAGCCTTGCCTGGTGTCCCTTTAAGAACGGCCTGATGTTAACGGCTCAAATCCACTGCCATTTGCAAAGCCATGTTCTTGCCCTGAAGTTGGGGTGTCACTGACGTCAACAGAGGTTTTGATACGAGAATGACATGAAACCTAATCAGTTCTCCTTGCAGCAGACCACAAAACATGAATGTCTTATCGTGCAAGGATGATATTACTATTGTATGTGTTTGTGTAGAGACTATAATATTACATATCGCCAACATGATGTCATGGTTTAAAGTTGTCAACTAACATTAGCTGGTCAAAATTCTGTCCCGATTCGATGACTACCCTTAGTCACAAACAGTTACACCGCATAAAAACATGGCACAGCACGTGAAATGTCTCTTTTCATTATGACTAGAAGCAACATGTCTGCTTGATTTCCCACATTAAAGCCTATAATGAACTACACATGATGAACAGACGTATAACGTTGAGCAAAAGGAGGGACTTGAGACATTCACTCACGGTAGACTAACATTAACGTTACTCCAAGAAACCAAAACAGCAGAAAACAGACAAGTTGCACCCATAAATGTATTGATTAGGGTTGTACTGAACAAAATTCTTGCTACCGATAAGGTAACAATGTGATAAACGGCATAACTTCCATTTAGTTATCATAGTTAGCTAATGTATAGCTCACAAGCTAACGTTTCGGAGCGTAACGTTATAAACGTTACAACTTACTTTTGGCATAATGCTGTCCATATCTAGTAGCTATATTACAATCTGGAAAACATACAAGTGAAAATATGTTTGAAAAATATCAGCAACAAAAGCACGATATTCCCATTAAGCCAGCAACCGCAGCATCCGAAGCTTACCCCGCTGACTCAGTTCAATCACAGTTCGTAAGCTTGAGAAAAACTTTCCCCTTTGTCCATAGCAGACTCTCCACCTCTCCAAGTGAAAATTCTCACCTCAAGCCAGCGGGTATGAAACCTCGTAACGTCACTCGACGACGACTGAAAAGTCATCGTGTTCTTTTAAGAAATTAATAATCCATTGATCGCCTTCATGAGTAAGTAGGAGTCCCGTGTTCGCATGGTCCCTCGGTGTAAACGTCTAGTCGAAATCATGGGGGCAGTCTCCGGTCGCAATGGCGACGGTCCACCCGTCTCCCGAATAGTTACGCTCTTCCTTATCCTTCCCTTGCTTGAGAAACCCCCATCATTTCGAAGATGTGTGGGTGGTCTGAGTGAGTGGTTGTCACAATTTTATCAGAACAGCCGCGCACTCGGTTCTGTTGTGTTTAGTTCAGTTTACAAGAAGTTCAATTAAAAAGTTGAGTCATTCATCCCCTTCGTTACAATGTAACGGTATAAGTAATTGTAATTCATTGTTGATCAATATTGAACCTTGTTTCTTTAAGAATAATGAATGGTCGAAAAGTGTTGGCCTACTAGATCTGTTAAAAGTCTGGTATAGTTTACTAGAAACAAATACACGGAAGACTTCAAAACTTTGTGGACCACCAACGTAGATCAAAGGTTCGCGCACACCTTACATTAGCCAATCATATTAAAAGACTGAGTTGTAAAGAACCAATCTTCACCGCCAGGGGGCGATGTTTCTCCATACTACATGGCATCCTCGGTGAATGGCACCCACCTTACAAAGACCACACAGCTGTTGATTTTATTCCCAAACTATTTATTTTATCCAATACTTACATATATACATGATAATGCAGAATCACATTGGCACAAAATAATACAAATAATACAATTATAGTCTAGACCAGTCATCCATGCTCACTGTTTAGTTTCACAGCTCTCATTCTTTCCCATTTAATCTCACTCAAAATCGCACCCAAGAAGCTCAACTCTCATAGTAATGGAATTCTCCCACCTCCTGGGAACAATTCGGATAAATTTGGCAAATATGGGAGGGTATATGTAGTTTTTCTTGTGGTCGTTGTTATCGTTGTTCCCGTCAAATTCCTGCAGAAACAATAATTCACAAGTTAACAAATATTTTATATTGTTATTATTAAACAATATGCCTAAACATCACTTGGTAATCACACAGACCTATCAATACATACCGATACTTCATAATCCGAGTCACTTGTGTACTTAGTCCACCTGACTCCATCTTTGCTGTACTCCAGAATGAAGGCAGAGACAAACATCTTCGTGCCCAATGACTTGGCCCCCTGGGTAATGATCCCTGTGATCTTCTTCACATCGTTCAACTCAATCTGCAGCCATTGTTGCATGTCATTATACTATGGCAGATAGAGACAGATAGATACCCAATGTCAATAGAAATGTCTAGAAAACAGACCCTGGGCTAGGCAACACTCGGGGGTGCGTTGTGCTGAGCCATGGCGAATGGGGCTCCAAGTGAAGAGATGAGTTTTGTTATTTAGGCACTCAAAGCACTGTCAGTTCAGAGAACACATCCTATTAGCTTAAAAAAACCTTGTGTTTTCAACATCTTTAACTTTATTCTGATGGTACATGAACACTCAGAGAGAAATACACTTGTTATTCATACAAGTTGTAGGCCTGCTATTTACTATATTGTTTTGTGCTCTGGATTGCGAGCCCCATGAAAATTGTTGTGTGAGTGCAGTGTGATTTTGTTGGGGTTTCTGAGGCAAGTCTGCTAGTTAGTTTGCTAGCTATAGACAAAAGATAAAAATATAATATATATATAAATAATATTATAATGTTTATAATTATAATGTTATACTGTATATAATATATAATATAATTATATATATAATATATAATTATTTTCAATCATTAAAGACAGGGTCTTGCAGTGCATGTCTCCTTTAAAGCCACTATGCTACAGACATGAAGAACTGAAGCTACCTTAGCTTGCCAGGCATTGACGGTCCCCTGCCTGTCGAGACGAGCAAGCCAGGCTTCCCAAGTCCCGGCATACCAGTTGCTTGCCGCAGAGCTGGCTTTTATCTGCTGGTCTCCAATATCTCCACTCTTCATTCCTAGTGGTACAGAACAACCTGCAAGCACACACACACACACACACACACACACACACACACACACACACACACACACACACACACACACGTGCAAGCATGATCATGATATTGATGAGACATGATGTTATTTGCAGTTTGAGTTAGGAGAATGAGAGTGTGTGAGACTGAGCATTGTTGTGTGTTCCTCCATACCATCCAGCTCACAGCCATAGAACTCCATGCGCACAGTTGGGTTGTTGTAGGAGTGCAGTGGATGAAGACGCACGTATCGACCGATCATGGGTGGGTAGAATATGTTTTCCTTCACCTCATGAGCTCCCTGGTTACCTAGGAAGATCTTTCTACGCAAAGTCTTTTTAAAGGAAAGAAAGACAACCACCTGTAATGGATGAAGCCATACAGACAACACACACATTCTGGCCCCTTGCAATGTTCACTAACCTTCCTGACGGTGTCACTGTCTCCCTCTTTCTCATTATTGTCTCCCTTGTAGAAAGTCCACGTCTTGCGGTCAATGCTATAAGATATGGTGTAATTAACCACATAGTTGGAGGAGAACATCTCTTTGGCTCCCTGTGTAGCCACTTTGCTGATGACCACGGGCCTCTGGAAATTGACCTGGGCAATAATAAAACGCACACTTCTGGTTAATGCCCATCAGTCAGACAGGGACAGCATTTCTAAAAAAGCTCAACAAGTGCCACAAGTCAATAACATGAGAGACAATCATTTCAAAGATGTAATAGCATGACAATGCATTTGGGGGGGCTCGAATATGTGCTCAGTTTCACAATGGCTTGAAACCAATGAGGGTTGGATTTTGCATTTGCACTTACCTGGATCCAGGATTCATCTTTTTTGTCTGTACTCCACGCGTTGTATTTCCCTGAATTGTCTAGCCTTGCCAAATGGGGCTTCCAATAACCTTCAAAAACACATACACATAATGTCCAATGTGAAGAGGATAGCAGTGACTATTGGCTAGCAGGTAAATCAAAGCACATGTCAAACAGGATAGGGCAGGACATACCTCTGGCGTCTGAGGCTGTGATCTGGTTGTCTTGAATACTGCCAGACATAAGGCCAAGTGGATGGTAGCAATCTGTCAAGTGAAATATAAATATTTAACCAATGAAAGCATGAACAAATTTTTCATTCATTTCCAGATGATTATAGGAACATAGATTTCATGTTATTATTACATGACCTGCATTTTTTAGATTTAGTAACATCATAGATACATTTCAAAATCAGTTGCATGACTTGATGATTACATGGACATCTGCTAAGAAGATTACATTAACATGCTTGATTCAACTCTCTATCTGGAACACTTCATAACAATAACATTAGGGTCATTCCACATCAATTCAACCAGGGCCCACGCACTTAGGTCTCAAATAATTCTGAAAAAATTACCAGGTGTACCTATGTTACCCAGGATACACACTGTAAAATTACTCTTACAGTATGTAAGATCAATACTTTCCAAGATACAGCCAGTTTTACAGGTGGAGGGGGGTGTCGATTTTGTTCGGCCTCTTTTTTTTTGTCAAAGTTCACAAGCCCACAGCGCAAGAACTAAACCGTGTAGGAGGTTCAAATTTTGCATGCTGGTACATAAATAGGAATAGTATGTAGCAAAATCGTCACGTTTGGTCTGGATAATCCTGCATGGTCATAGCTGTCCCTCAAAGTTGATACAAATTGTATTGGAGTTTTTGGCTGGGCTCTTTTTAGGCCTTCAGAAGACATATTTGTACTCAACATAGGCTCTTGATTTATTTTCCTTACTGAGATAAGTAGAAACACTCTCACAAAAAACAATGAACAGAAAACAAATCCCTTCAGGGTCTGAACAGCAGACCTTACAAGTCTGAAAAATCATTTTGGTTCTCATTTTCAGAGCACCCAAACACCTTGGGAATATGCAAAGATTTTTTAAATATTTTTTTCTTTATTCTCCATGATCCTTTCTTTTTAAAAACACCAATTAGACTTGTTTTATGCAAATCTTTCTTTTTCACTTTCCACCCTGAACATGGGCAAAATGCACCATTGAGATCAATATGTTTTGTATAGAGCTACCACAGGTTACTCTATACAACCACAGGTGGCACTGTGGTAACTCTAAAACATATTGATGTCAATGGGGCATTTTGCCCATGTTCCCCCTCCCCCTGTAAAACTGGCTTTATCTTGGAAAGTATTGATCTTAAATAAGAGTAATTTTACAGTGTGTCTCCTGGATAACCAGAGGCGGACAGAGTACACAGCTTCATTACTTGAGTAAAAGTACAGATACCCTTTGCTAAATTTTACTCAAGTACAAGTAAAAGTACAACAGTCAGATGTCTACTTAAGTAAAAGTACTGAAGTACTTGTTTTTAAAAGTACTTAATATCAAGAGTACATAAGTAGCCTACATTTTCTAAATATTGCATTACTGCCACAGTGCTTACATTTATGTACAGAAACGTCCTACATGGAGTTATGAAACATGTTAATGTTTATACCTTGGAGGATGTATGTAAAAGGAATTAAAAGTAAAATCAAGTCATTTTCATCTTTTTACCATGTTGCCAGGGATGGGCAGTATTTCTAATACATGTATTTAAAACACTTATTTTAAATACAAAACACTATTTTGTAATTTAAACACTTGAAGCGAAAACTATCATTAATTTGTTCAGAAAATTGAAATAGTTTGGCGAGGTGGGGCCACAGGTTGGCACATTCCCGGGATGGACCTGCTGCGTCTTCATCCATTGTTTCGTTCATGGCTTCGTCTCTTATCTAAATCTGACCATGGAGTTGACTTTGGCGGAAAATCAGTGGCGCCTACACAATCCAATCACGTTTGAGAGGGAAACAACAAATTGAAGGTTTCCGAGATTTTTCTTTTTCCTTTTTTTTAGATGAAGTAACGGGTACTCACGGTTATGGATAGAAATGTAGTGGAGTAAAGAGTACAATATTTGAATGTACTTGAGTAAAGTCATTAGTACTCCCCAAAAATGATACTCGAGTAAAGTACAGATCCCTCAAAATTGTACTCAAGTACTGTACTCAAGTAAATGTACTTCGTTACTGTCCGGCTCTGTGGATAACATAGGTACACCTGGTAATTTTTTTCAGAATTTTTTGAGACCTAAGTGCGTGGGCCCTGGTTGAATTGACGTGGAATGACCCATTAGTCTACAGAAAGTGAAATTGTGTTACAAATTTGAAATCTGAGTTCCAGTGGTTTGGTACTGTACCATTGTCTATCACAAGGAACAGAGTTTGCATTCCTTTTTGTTGGGACAGTCCAACTTCAGACTCAACAAGCCAAAGGCCTGGCTTAGATGGCCACATCTGCAGGGTAGCAAACCCTCCTGAGGTAACGCAAAACACACAAAAAATCAGATTGAACAAAAAAATAATAATGTTAAAGCTTTAGTTTCTACATTGTGAGTCTCTACACTTGACCTTTGTTCAATCTTGCATTACACAAATGTGTTGTATCTGTACGATTATCGTGTTCTCATACAACATCAATTCTAAATCACCATAGGCCATAAAACCCAGTGTGTGGAAATAAAAACTTGAAATGTCTGACCAGGTAGAAGGGGATAGACGCCTTGCCGATGGAGTTTGCTCTGGTGGTTCAGAAAAGTCTGGCCGTGGAAGTGGACGCTGTGCACATCATTTGATGCCCCCATATTGAAGACATGCCAGTTGGCCAGTTGATTGGAGTACATTCTCAGGCCTTTCAGACCAAAGATTATACCGTTGATGGCTTGAATTGTACAGAGAACAGTATTGATTACTAAGTGTTCACAAAATGTTTAATTGGTATACATGGTCTCAGTCATATTTTTTTAAAACTCGCATTACAAAACCACACAGCCAGACATACAGTTTAGACCCATATTCACATACACAGATGCAAATAGCCTACATTGTTAAGATATATGCGCACACACACACACACACACACACACACACACACACACACACACACAAATAGACCTAAGTACCTGGAAATTTAATGTTCTCTTTGAACAAAGGATCCATGACAGCTTTCTTGTGTCTCCTTTGAATCATCTCATAGTTTTTCTCATAATACCAGCTCTTGTTTTCATCAAACGTCATGAAAAGAAGCACAAACTCTCTGCTGACCTCATCTCTGACTGGCTTCTTGCTGCCCTTCCGGCAGATCAAGAGTGGGCCGATGAGTCCCGAATTGATATCTCTCTCCTGTGAAGTATCCACACCCAAACAAACAAACAAACAAACAAGAAAACAAACAGAATAATTCAGCCACTTGGCTAATTCAATTTGATCATGGAGATAAATCACTCAATGCCACGAAACATTGCTACTGACAGGATTCACTCCAGAGTAGTAGGCCCAGGTGCGGCAGTCGGGTTCACCATCCTTCGGTTCCATTTTGGAGCTCACTTTCCACATGTAGGTGTACGTCTCATTGGGGCGCACTGCATTGTCTTCTTGGTACCAGTATGGTGTGTTGTCCACGTAGTTCAATCCCTCCATTTGCTTGCCGTACGAGATCCCATTTGCATGAAGTGAGTAGGGTCTGCTAGCCAGGTTCCTGAAAATAACCTGATGGAGTTGTAGAGAGAGTGTTTAGGTTTGAGCCAAAGATGAAAATGTTTCCATATTACTATCACAGTGGTGCTATATGGATAGAGAACAGTGGATACTGAAGGAAAATTAACCTAGTGCAATGATGACTACAGTACTTTTGTTTTCTGTATCCTCTTAATTACTACAATATTTAACTGTGATTTAACGTACCATGATTGTGTCTCCAACCTCGGCTCTGATAACAGGGCCAAGTATTCCCAGATGTTCCTCAACCTCTCCTCGGATGTCAGGTGTTTTAAAGTTGGGGTCTAGATAACCTCGAAAGACCACCTTGGTGAATTTAGTATGCAATCCATCAGATTTCATGTCAAACCGCCTAGTTTTAAAATAAAAGCATTTGTCAGGGTTTTTGATAACGCTGTCAGTAAGTGAACATTTCCTCAACTCTGCAGACACCCAGAAAAAGCCTTTTGAGTCAGTCTTAAATTAATGTTGTTTGTATTAAAAAACTTTTCAAGGTCCAAACGTGAGCTTTATTCATAGGGGCCCAAATGACCTAATCTGTGCTACCCTCCAGTGTGCTTCCTCTGCGACTTTACCTTTGTCCATATCCGCCGTAGTCCCACTCAACTTCCTCCGCACTCAGGAAATACTGTCTTACGTTGGTGCCCTTTGGCAGATTCTTCAGGAAATACTCTGTTGTCTCATCTAGTGTCATACCCTGTGTCTGCACTCCTTGGCTGTATGGGTCCTTATATTCGATGAACTCATATTCCTCATTGCTCGCGCTACCATGTTTGTCCTGGTAATCATCTGGTATCGCAAATAAGTCGTAATCGTTGAATTCCGTCCGAGGCACTCCGATGACTATGGCCTTGTTCAAGATGTCCTCCTCATTTGAGATGGGCCTAGCTCCTCTCGGCTGAAACCCCCTCGGGCTCAAACTGGACCTGGCCTGGGGCTTGTACTGTTTCTTCTTTCTCGTTTTCATGGCGTGCCCCTTGAATGGCCGCACCCTCCTGTGGACCACCTTCTTCTTCGGTTCTTTCTTTGGCTTGGTCTCATTCTGGATGTACTTGGTCAGATCCTCGGGGGTCTCCATGGGCACGGACTCGTGTTTGCCCTCGTAGCCCCAGTGCTCCTTCGGGTGGCCCAGTGGGTTGGTCTTAATCCCCTCGCTCGTGTTGTGCTTCAGGTAGATGACCACTTCCTCGCTGCTGGTCCAGTCCTCTTCAGTCTCCTGTAAAGCGTTGCCATAACCTGTCGACCCGTGAGAAGCATTGACAGGAGTCCATTCACCGCTCTCCGAAGATGAGTTACTCGAGGAGACGTTTTGAAAGATCTTAGCGGATGACTCATTAATAGGCAAGATCTCACCGATGTCAGCACTTTGAACAGAAATCAAGAGCCGGTCATTTGGAAAGGTTCCATTGTTCTCCTCCTCAATGAAAGCCTCGGAGACTGGTCCGATCTCAGTGTTGTCAGTGGCGTTGAGAATGAGAGTGTCCTCAGGGCTCAGTGTGTCATCTGCTATGCCCTCTACCATAGTGGCAGCGCTGTCCTCAGGCACAGTGATGATATCGTAGAGTGACCCCTGTATGTCTGAGCCTGCTTCCTCCTCTATTCGCCCGATTTCCGTCAAAGCATCTCCATCTAGGAGTACCAACTCTGTGTCAGTCTCATTCAAATTCTCAGTGAGTGGCGCCTGAGGGGTTTCAGAATAAGCAAAGGCATGCTCTGTTTTGTTGCTGTCTGCTGCCCACTCAGCAGTAATGTTTTGAGAAGATTGTGTGTCATTGCCTGTGTTATCTGGAACTTCTGACATGTTTGACAGCACCATATTTGGGTCCACCAATGCTAATGAGACATTGTGTTCAGTGATGTTGGTTTGTATGTCTGACCAATCAGATGTGTTATTTCTAAACATGTAGCCACTCTCTGTTTCGTTCACTGATGAGTTGGATGAAGGAGTTGCCAATGGGACTGATGTTTCTGATGTGCTAGCCAGCAGAGGCACAGCAGTTGCAAGTCCTGTGTCGTTAAACATTGGCATGTGAGTACTGTTGATGGAATCACCCGTGGTTTTATTAACAGAAGACACCATAGATGTTCCTTTCACGTTTAGATTCTCATTCCAAGATGCTGTTGTGTTCACGTTTAGACTCTCATTCCCAGGTGCTGTTGTGTTCACGTTTAGATTCTCATTCCAAGATGCTGTTGTGTTCATGTTTAGATTCTCATTTCCAGGTGCTGTTGTGTTCACGTTTAGACTCTCATTCCAAGATTCTGTTGTGTTCACGTTTATGCTCTCATTCCAAGATGCTGTTGTGTTCACGTTTATGCTCTCATTCCAAGGTGCTGTTGTGTTGTTCACCGTAACCTCACTGGCTGCCTGGGAAGAGGGGTCTGGTTCAGAATCAGAACTGTTTCTTGCTTCCTCAGCATGACCATGGTTCTGTTTGGCTCTGTCTTCACCTGGCAAGTTGTCCAGATAATCAAAGTGGCTGAGATCCAGCAGCTCCACAGTAGGTTGAGAGGCGTGGCCTGACTTCTTATGTGATCTGATGTCAAGCAAGTCAGCCCAGTAGTCAGTTTGCTTGTCTTCTCCCTGGGGCAATTCCACTACAACACTCTTTGTTTCTTTGGGCACGTATTCCTCTGGCTTCCAGATATTGTACTCTCCCTCTCCTTCCTCATATTCGTAAACGTAATCCCGGAAGCACTCCACGTCTTTAAATTTTACTCTCATGCCCTTGGTGCTGTCATGAGAGGTCAGTGATGACAAAAGCCAATCCCCTTAAAAAAAATGTAAGAAAATAAAAATCCACAATTAACCATTATGTAGCATGCATATGTAGAAGCAGTATGGTATTTATGAGGATTTTAGACAAGAATATGATAAATATAACTACCACCATCTATGACTAAAAACTACCATCAACAATGAAAAAGGCACTTGATCTGAAAGAGTCAGCTGGTCATCTTTTCTCACCTTTATTGTCCATGTTCATAGCGATGGTCTCCCCTGTCATGGGAAACAGTGTGAGGAAGTCATCCTCCCTGTTGTTCAGTTCAAATGTATGGCCATAGAAGGTGACCGTCTGGATGCCCTTCTGCTCTCCAACACTGGAGACGTGCCAGGTGACAATTTCCCCATTGCAGAAGCCCAAGGTTTGGCCACTCTCGAACATATAGCCATTGATTGCTTTAGGAATATTGAAATGGTAACTTAAATAGGTGAAATTAAACTCTGGAAACAAGATCAAAGTGTTAATTTGTGTTTGATGATTTGCAAAAACATATATCTCAGTTTTTACAAAATATTCATAAATCATGTGTTTTTATTGTGGATTTCATTCACTGTCAATCAAACTGTAGTCAGGTTGTTCATGTGAAAATAACTAAAATCAAAATAACCTAACTGCAGATTGATTTATATGACCTGGAATTGAAAATGAATGAAATTAGAAATTATCAATGAAAATAAGATGATGTGTGTGTGTGTGTGTGTGTGTGTGTCACAGGTTTGGTACTAACAGTGCATAACATTTGACGCGTAGAAGTCTGGGGCATCTTTTCTGACTCTGTCCGGGTCACTACAGTATTCCCTAATGTTTTTATCCAGGTACCAACTCTTGTTCTCGTCAAAAATAGCAAACATGGCTTGTTGCTCCTTGTCTGCCTTCAACTGCAAGATAAACAAATGTTCTGGTACAAACCGACTGTTCAAAGCAAACAACTGGAATAGTACAAATATATCACCATGTAGGTACACAAGCAGGCAGACAGGCAGACAGATAGACAGACAGACAGACAGACAGACAGACAGACAGATTTCTGGATAGATAGATTTATAGATAGAAGGATAGAATGGATGAGCACTATATTGCTGTGACGGTCATCTGAGTCATCTGAGAGGGTTACCTGGACGTTCCTCTTGTTCAGAGACTGGCTCTTGCAGATGAGCAGTGGGCCTATGAGGCCAGAAGCGATGTCCCGAGGGGTGTTAACCGCACTGTGGTACATCCTGGTCAGGCAGCGCGGGTCACTGGGCAACGGCTCGTCCTCATCGATCACATTCCATATGTACGTGTGCGTCTCTCCTGGCTGCACCGCGTGGGTCTGGTTCCCTGGAGGAGGAAAGGTGCATATTACGCTGGCCAGCTGAGGGTAAAGTACACTGGCCTACGACAATTTCAGATGGTTTTCCGTGGATCATTCTACAGCTCACAGGAAAACAAGGAAGGGGTACATGTACAATAAGCTGTTAGAGGAAACAGGTAGGATTAATATCCACACTTCCAAAAGTCATTCCAAACTAGTTTCCTTATATATTTTTTAGTTACCCCCTTGACAGTGGCACAAATTCATAAGGTTATAAAAAAGATTCATCTAAGGATGGTTGATAAGCTTTTAAAAGAGAAACTGGCAACTGTACTGTAACTAACACTAAGTGACAGACAAAGTAAATCAGATATGACAGTTCACAGCAGGTTCAAACATGGTGGAGATGAATCATATCATATGGTTGTAAATTCAAATTCAGTGGTGTTCATTCAAAAAAGATGGTGCCTTACCTCCTTCAGGATAGTTTGCTCCCTCTCCAGCCTTGTCTATAGTCAGACCATGGGGGTAAATACTGTATGGTCTGGTGGCTTTGTTGTTGAACACAATCTGTAATAACAGCATCAACAAAAATATGTATTTTTATTTTTTTTTTACAGAATGACATTTTGTGATGACAAGTCCAAGCTGTGATCATTCATGAAATCTAGGACAACCTGTAAAAGCCATAACAAGGGACTCTTATTATATCCTGAGGTGTGTGTGCATGCATTATTTTTCTTTCAAATAGGCAAGGCAAGGCAAGGCAAGGCAAGGCATTTATTTATATAGCGCATTTCATACTCCAGTACAGAATACTGTGTTGTCCAATTATTGGACATAATATTTGTTATATTATATAATATCGGACATAATTATTGGATATAATATTTTTATGGACTTAATATTATATGCCTTATACATCATAACATATTTGATATTCATATTAAAACACTGTATGGAAAAGCGAACATTAATCAATGCTCCAATAATGGGAAGGAAGCCTATCAAGTGAGCGTCATCTCACCCTTATCTGGTCTCGGATCTGTGCCCTGATCACGGGGCCGATGATGCCCTGTTCCATCTTCCTCTGTTTTTCCTCAGCTCGCTTGGTGAACGTCTCGTCCGTGTACTGGGTGAAGACTGCCTTCCTGTACTTCTTACCTATACGGTCAGGGCCCTGCTTCATGTATATGGATCTGAAATCCCTGCAGGAGAAGGGTGACAACAACAACAACAACAACAACAACAACAACAACAACAACAACAACAAAACAAACAAAACACACACACACACACACACACACACACACACACACACACACACACACACACACACACACACAGATATTTCAGCAACTAAGTTTTGAAACAGACTCCTATTTGTTTTGTTTTTATTTTTTGTCTAGATTCATCCCAAATAATGACCAACTATTTTATCTTTTACTGTATTTCACTCAAAGATATGAGGTAGTAGGTTAGCATAGATATACTGTATATACTGACAGTATATATATCTATGGTAGGTTAGTATGAAAAACTAAAGCTGTTACTGTGATAAGTTGATAGCCAGATCAATTGTGTTAAGCACATTATTGTGAATCTTCTAAACAAAGACCTAAACAATTGCTTCTACAGTGCTAAGTATTGATGAACGGTATGATGTTGACACTAACTTATCAATGTAGTCTGGCATGTTAGGAGTGTAGTCCCAGGTCACTTCCTCGGCGGCGATGTAGTAGGTCCACATTTGGCTGTCTAGTTTCTGCTGGAGGGTGAGCTTGCGTTGGGGCTTGGTGAATCCCTCGCACGTCCTCACCATCAAATAGCCATGCATCCCCGCTGGAGGGAAGATAAGCAGAAAAAGAAAAACATTCATGATTTTCATGTGTTCATGTTTAAATGAGCTGCCACTAAAATGTGCTTGAGCATTTCAGTTATTTCCAGTCAGTTCCCATTACTGTGAAGTGATGTATATTACATAAAAGTTCAGTTATAATATATTACATAAAAAAGACATTGTTGGAAATTACAGCAAATTACAGCAACCAATATTCCTGTGATCTATTGTCACTAGACAACTGGTTAAAGACTGTATATATTTTTTTTTAGCACTTTTTAAGAATTTGAATTATTTATATTGTGAGGTACTCTTCAGTACCACTAACCAAACTAAAACCACACACAAAAAGAATATGTGACAGCATGTCACCAAGCGACTCTAACGGTTCTGAAATGAGCATTCACGACGGTGCCATCTTACCCTCCTGATGCTTGCTAATGAAAGAAGAGATGAGCCACCGTCCGGTGTGGACTGCAGTCATGCTGGCACTGGTGGTGGTGCCACTTATGATGCCCACTGAAGACACCCTGTGCCCATCCTGCGAGAACACCTGACCATTAAAGTGAATAGAGAAGAGCTCTGGCGAAGAGCTCATGCCCAGGAAATGCCAGCTGACAGAGCTGTAGGCACAGACGCTCAAACCTGTGGCATGAGGAGGAATAGGGACGGTGGTAGGGAGAAACAGAATGCAGGTCCTACTGTTAGACCAAAATGAAATGAAATTAATGAAATGCTGCCAGTAAGACACAATTTGACTTCTTGTCCTTATTTATGATGGTGTCATTCAACCCTTTTTCCAAACGGACATGAACAAAGGTTTGCTCTTCTTATCTGATTATAAGCTCGGCTATGCAGAAGGGAAGTATATCTGGCAACACATTCAAGTTGAATGAAGTG
This sequence comes from Alosa alosa, assembly GCF_017589495.1. Lineage (NCBI taxonomy): Eukaryota > Metazoa > Chordata > Actinopteri > Clupeiformes > Clupeidae > Alosa > Alosa alosa. The sequence continues at coordinate 11,712,142 of NC_063191.1, forward strand.
ATCGAAATTATATAGGGTGAACCACTATGTGCTAATGGCATATTATTTTACTAACCGGGTACAGTGCCGTTAGCGTAGCCATTGATGGTGTATTTGATGCTGTTGGCGGAGGAGGGGGCTCCTTTGCTACACCAGCTGAGGCTCTCATCAAAAATGCCAAACAGGAGAACGTTCTCCTGATGAAAGTGTTTCTGCTTCCCAGAGTCATCAAGGCTTCCTGTGAGGACAAACACAAAACAGTTTTGTTTCATTTTTGTGGTCACATTAATATGACATTTCCTCTGATGAGAATGAAAAAGAACAAAATTTGAAGTGGACCCAAGAGAATCACAGGAAAACAGACCATGCTGATTTTTTTTTTTATTTCAGCAACACAGTCACAGGTGTACATGTTAATGTTTCTCCTCAATGCCAGTGTGATGTGCAACATGGACTTTTACGGGAGTGACTGCACTGTTCCACAGTTGAAGGAGGTATGGACACATAATCCATTCACAAACATTCGGAGCAAAGATGGTCCATAATCTTATGCTGCAAATATGTAAGGTTGCAGCAAATCAATGGTATGCAATAAGCTCATATTTCTTTTGTGACCTCATGGAATATATAACTATGATACTGGATTATGTCATCACCAATAGTCCATAAGAAATGATTGTGTAATATCAATGAGTGAGCTACAAGAATGTGGCCTCAGGGTTCGTGTCTCTGACAGTGGTTCTGAGGTAAAACCCCCTTCTCATAAGTGCTTGTGTTTAACAAATCAGTCATATAAGCAAATCAAGTCATGTCTCATTTATTTATATGGCTGTATCTAAAAATAATAGTTGTGTCAACAGTCAAGTTTGTCATACCAAAAGTTTCCAAAACTGTAATGAAATGTATGTCTTAATCAGTCTCATTTATTTTACCCGGTTTGCAGATGAGCAGAGTGCCGATCAGGCCTGAGTTGTAGTCCTTGACGATGTCGATGTGAGAGAAGTAGGTGTACGTTAGGCAGGCCGGGTCGGCAGCCTCTGGTGTCACCGCTGATGTCACCTCCCATGTGTATGTGTGGGATCCCCCAGTGTACACCACATCGTCCTCCTTCTCCTTTTGGGAAGTGTTGTCGAAGTAGTAAGCTCCTGGGGTTAAAGCACGCCGCAGCAAACACAACTGTGTCATTCACCAAAAAGGACATAAGTGTTGCCTTTACATACATGGGCCAATGCATACCAACGTTGTAATTTCCTAACTTGTTTGCTAAGTTAGTCAAATAAATAAATTCTCTTTAATGAATTTAATTACAGTAATGTAATTACTGTCAGTTTCAATTAAAATATAAACTGCCTTTGGATTGGACTTTTGGATATTGATATTTTGCCCTGGGATGGATCCTAAGCAAACTTCCTGATGCATTTTTTTTCTTTCTTTTCCTCAGTGGACTTCAGAATTGACTGTGGTTACACTGTCTCTCCATGTAGTTAATATATCCAAAAAAGTTAAACACAGCTGGTTGAGTAAACCAGTCTGTGTACTTAATGGAATGAGTAACATCTCCATACACAATGTCCTCTTTCTCTCTCAGACACCAGCAATGTACCGACATCTCTTAGAAGCCACAGTGCTGACATGAGCTGGAACACACCCTCAGACTGTTTGCCATACGCAATGCCATGAGTGTGGATGTTGCAAGGCTGCTCCACCATGTTCCGGAAGGTTACCACGATCACATCGCCTTCCTGTGCGCGCAGCGTTGGCCCAAGTAAACCTACACAGAAAACAACAACACATGAGTTTTTCATATATAAGTATTATGAATGAAAAGTATACTCAGCCAGTATATATTGGACAGCCGTGGCCTACTGGTTAGCGCTTCGGACTTGTTACTGGAGGGTTGCCGGGTTCGAACCACGACCAGTAGACACGGCTGAAGTGCCCTTGAGCAAGGCACTTAACCCCTCACTGCTCCCCGAGCGCTGCTGTTGTTGCAGGCAGCTCACTGTGCCGGGATTAGTGTGTGCTTCACCTCACTGTGTGCTGATTCACTGTGTTTCACTAATTCACGGATTGGGATAAATGCAGAGACCAAATTTCCCTCACGGGATCAAAAGAGTATATACTTATACTTACTTATACTCATAAGTATATATAAGTATACTTATGAGTATACTGTGAATGAATATGGTGATCTCATAGACTAATGCCGCTCAACACACTATCTGGACTGATGTCTCATCAGACCATGTTGTTGCATGTAAACTGTAATTAGCCTGTGGCTATTGCACGACGACTCAACAATTGTTTTGACGGGTCTCTGGGGTAACACGATGGCTGACATGGTTTCAGAAGAATTTACCTAACTCTGGTGGATGGGGCTTGGCCTTTTTGAAGGTGGCATCCTCATATTCTCTGTATACCGCTTTCTTGTACTACCGCCCCAGACCTGAAGCAATGACAGTAATTGTTTTACATACATACACAATTAGAGTATTTTCTTACAATGATATAAGTATGGAAATCCATTACAGTTACAGACAAATGTGTTTTTGTGTGTGTGGAAATGCTCTGTCTTGAATCTATTTATAATTGTGAGTGCAAATATTGAAATGAATTAATTGAGTTGTTTTTATGCATACAAATATTCAAGTGTTATCGTTCACAAGGACCTTGAAACATGTTCTCTCATAAAACAGTTCATTCACCCTCTTTCATGAGCATTTGTTATCAAATTGGATTCAAGCTTTTGAATCACAGTGGATTAATTGAGATAAAGAGAAAAAAATCTTCCAACAGAATGTTGTGTGGGAATTTCCCTTTGTTGTTATAGAAGAGAAATACCCATAATAAATGCATCTGTCTATATCCCCGCATGAGATGTCCTGTTCTGTTGTGGGTATGTAAGGAAACAGCATGAGAACCATCTAACAAAACCACACTCTCTGATAGTAGCATCAAGAATGCTTCCAGTCACCAAATAAAATGTCATGACTAGCAAAAACAAAACTAGCAAAACATGACCAGCAAAACTATAGCAGAGATGACAGCCAACAGGCATGAAATGTAAAACGTTCTGGATTTACCTTTGCGGTCCAGAAGAAGCATAATCCCAGTCAATATAGACAGCGGCAATGTAATAGTGCCTTTCCACAGCTAGAGCAGCTTTGCATAGAAAAGTGAGAAAAAGCCAAGCATATAAAGTCCCCTCCATGGGACACGGCCTCATGTCTGGGTTGAGCACTGCAGGTAGAGACTGTCTGTTTAGGAGAGCGGACAAGAAAATGTGGTCTCAAAGCCGGAGAGGCAGTGCCCTTTATCACTGTGACACACACACACACACACAAAACCAAAGTCTCCCACCCCAAGGCACACACACACACACACACAGAAAGCGACAGGAAAGCTTCCACTGATGCTTACTCACGCCAAAAACACATTGGTTTCTCTTTCTCCTCACACGCACACACACGCATCACACACACAAACATGTTTCCACAATAACATGTTTCCACACATTATGAAGCACATTTCCATTAAGAACAATAACACAATTCTAACTTGGACTCAATCATGATGCAAGTGCATCTGAATCATTCTGTCTTAATAGCAATTACAGTCTAATAGTTTACATTACCTGTCAATATGTCAGTCTATATCACTTCAACATACAATTAAAAATGTCTATACTTTACACAATTGTATGTGGTAGCCTATATTTGTATAACAGCCATTTTTGACACATTGCTAATAGTCTTATTCCTCCATGTAAGCACATACTCCCACAAGTTTAAGCAGGCCTATGAGGGGTTACAAAACCATAAAACCACCACATGTATCACTGTATAGGCTACATCGGGTAGTTCCATATACACACAAGAAAAACACCCCTTCCTGGAGGAGAAGAGTTACTGGAAATTATTCCATCATGACACTTTAAAAAAACAACTAACCACTGATTAACCAGGATTTACCAGAACATCCTCTTGCCTCTTAACATGAGACCCCTCTAGAGAGGCTCAGCACAGCTCAGAAAGAAATATTAGTAGCCTAGGACTATCCCTGATATCAGTACAACCGCCTATGATCTGGGGCATTTCATGTTGCCATGTCATTAAAAGCCAAATATATTGCATTCTTTGCTTATTTGATGTTTATACAAGTCAATATCCGCAGAAGGTGTGCTGTGCTCACAGTTGAGAATCTCAGAGGAATGTCTCCCAGATGCCCCACTGTGAGGTGGGGAAACAGCTGTAGGACATGTTTCCCTTCCAGGAAACGTCTGGAATACTGTTTTGTTTTTTAAATTCTAAGAACTTTTCTCAGTGACTGCAATGTGTGTTTTTATCTGTTTTTGATTTGTAATAGCCTACATACACCAGGAAAGCCAACTTTTGTCTTTTATTTCCTTTTTAAATGTATTTCCAAATATTCTGACATGTCAGTGACAAGTGACCTAGCGCAACCGCATATAGTCAAAGTTTAGCACAATCTGCGCACACAAACGCACACTTTGATCTCTACGCTCTTGAACACACTAGAGTGATGACGTTGATATTGCATTTCATACTACGCATGTGTGGTAAGCTTTTACCCAGGAAGGTGCAGGTTCCAAATCAAGCCAATCTAGCACAATAAAACAAACATGGGGAACCAGGTAATGTGCATAATTTCATTTGCCACATATTCATGTTCAGACATAATCACTTTTCCTTAATCGGATACATTATTCGTCTGAGTGAGAATTTAGGCTACTTGACACACATTCCTACCCTGCTGTCAGTTTTCGGAATTTTACAGTTAGGCTAATTGGAGTATTTAGCTTGATGATAGTTAGCTTGCAACATACTAAAGTTACTTTGTATTCTCTTTCTAAAACATGAACCTTGTTTGAGATATGTCTTATCTGTTTCGACTGTTCAACTCTTATAATTTCCCCCTCCTCCTCTTCTGATGGTCACTGTTAGGCCATGACAGCTGTTTGTTTGTTGTGTCAATGGAGTAACATCAGCTTCTTCCTTCCCTAGGTACATTGCACACGCTAACTTAGTGGTGTTTTGAGATGCGTTTCTGACGTTACGTTAAATCTAGCCTCTCTGTCAGAATGTAACGATCTATGATCATGGTGTCAACTGATGCAGCATTTCCCTGACCCTGCGGAGAAATTTGTCTGTTTGTGGTTTGTAATTGGTAAACACTCCACGTTAGCAAGAATTACTGCTAACTCAATAATCTGTTTGCTATGCAGGAGAGAGACTGTAGCCTTTCCCACTCAAAGCTTTTGTCTGCTCACGACTTATCCTAACAGCAGGAGTTGTCACTATGGGTCGTTTCTTTTGGTTATTCGGAAGCTGAAGCAGAGCATACAGTAGTTCAACGATGCAATTCGGGACCGGAGACGGCTTTAAGGCAAACGAGAAAAAAATATTAACAATACTTGTATGGTAGGCTACGTGAACGTTGTTTTGACTTGCGTTACTGCACATGTTGACCATGCTAGTAGTTAAAGGAGAAGCTTCCCATCATTGTTAACAAAGTTACTTAACGAATTAAGCAGTGTTTCTGTTTTCCAGTGAGTCGTGACATTCTTCATCCAGCCTGCCCACCGGGACAACCAGGCTTGGCTCTTCACCATGGCCCACTATTCCTCCTCATCGCCCGCTTGCTGCAGCTGCTGTCCGAGGGCATGGCGTTGTTCCCGCTCCTCTGCCTGTACCCTGGGCCTCGGCTTAGGGTTTGTCATGTTGGGGACCAGTCGCATCCTGCTGCTCAAGTTTTCTGCCAATTCAGGTGAGTTAATCGCTTTTAAAGAGGGCATCTTTTTCCGGTTTGTAGGCTACGTTATATTTAGGGTTGCACTGTATCTTCTAAGTTGTAAAGTAGCCTACAGTGAAACAGAAAAATGAAAAGTTATTTCTAGTTTGTTGTCAACATTGTTTATATTGTCTTCCTTCACAGAGAACAAGTATGACTTCCTTCCTGCTTCTGTAAATCTGTTAGCAGAGGCCATCAAACTTCTCTTCTGCTTAGCCATGTCTGTGAGGGTAATAATTCGAGGTAAGTTTCCAATCTGTGGTTCTGGGAGCGTGAAACATTTCACAATTGGCCTGTCAGAGATGACAGAAATTGCACCATTGTGCAGTTACACTGTTAGGGATTGAAGAATACTGAAGGTGCATAAGGGAATAAAAACTTTACAACTTTTGTAACCTTTTCTTGACTATTTCTAGAACTCCAGTGACAAATATGCACACTTCCTTTGATTTAAGCTTAAGTGAAGCTGATTTCAGTATACTTTGGTTATATATTGTTATAATGTATTCCATTTCAGTGGCAGACTAGATTATTAAGACTGTATTATTTGCTACTCTTTCTTAGTCTTACCCAATAGTGGTCGCCACACAAATGTAGTCTATATTACTTGGTCTATAACACCCCATTTCCCTCCAGTTGGTTGTGCAGTGGTTGTGGCGTGGGCTCACTCTCCAACTCCATTGTTTTTGTCCCTGTTGTCTTCCCGTAGAGGAGAGATCGTTCAGAGATCTGTGCTGCTCCTCCGGCTCCTCATTCCTCAGCTACATGAAGTGGTCTGTCCCAGCATTCCTCTATTTCCTGGACAACCTGATCATCTTCTATGTGATGACCTACCTCCAGCCCGTACGGTTACATTAACACTGATAGCGCTACACCAGTGGTAGTTAAAAATGCTGTACTGTAGTGCTGTCATAATCCAGCAGACATGGCTAATGAAGATGTTACTGTTGTTTCACATTCGCAGAGGTTTTTTGAAATGTGACTATTATCAAGATTTTGTCCAACCATATCAAGCCAAGGTGGTATCAAGGTGATATCAGCACTGGTTATTGATTGTTTATCTGTTTGTTCACTTCCCTAGGCCATGGCAGTGTTGTTTTCCAATGTTGTCATCCTGACTACAGCTGTGCTGTTTAGAATTGTGCTGAAGTAAGTGCTTTTGACATCAGATAAGAAGAGTCTGGGGTAGATTGTATGATGGTAAATGTATGTGGGGTCTGCTCTCAACTGGACTTTAGAAACTTTTTCCCTTCAGTGTACTTCTGGAGATTGATTATTGAATTGACAGATTATGCACATAATTTACCCTTCAAACAGGCATGAGTTGGAATTTACCTGAAGTTGTTGCACGTGTCTGCCTGCAGGAGGCGCTTGTCCTGGGTGCAGTGGGCCGCCCTGGTCATTCTCTTCCTGTCCATCGTGGCCCTGACCATGGGCACGGGGACAACCAGCGTGCCATCGCTATGCCCGGCCTACACGTCTCCCCCCTCTCCACCCCCTCCAACAGCTGCCTGGTCTTCACTCAACAGCAGCTGGAGCTCCGCAACCACACCCTGGCCGCAACCGTCGCGGATGACCCGGCCTGGACCGAAACGGTGGCGCGGTGGCTCCGTCACTTTGGCCTGGGATACGTGTTCCTGTTGGTGCAGTGTTTCGTGTCGTCCATGGCCAACATCTACAACGAGAAGATCCTGAAGGAGGGCGACCAGCTGACCGAGAGCATCTTCATCCAGAACGGCAAGCTGTACGTGTTCGGCCTGCTCTTCAACGCCCTGGCGCTGGCCCTCCGGCCCGAGGACCGCGCGGTCATCCTGCACTGCGGCCTGCTGCACGGCCACAACGCCTTCTCGGCGGCGCTGGTGGTCGTCACGGCGGCGCTCGGCCTCTCGGTGGCCTTCATCCTCAAGTTCCGCGACAACATGTTCCATGTGCTGACGGGCCAGATCACCACGGTGCTGGTCACCGCGCTCTCGCTTTTCCTCTTCGACTTCCGGCCGTCAGTGGACTTCTTCCTGCAGGCGCCCGTGGTGCTGCTGGCCATCTACATCTACCACGCGAGCCACACGGCTGACCCCGAGTACGCCCTGCAGCGCGAGAGACTGCGCGTGCTCAACGGCGAGGTGCTGGAGAGGTCGCGAGGGGTGAGCAGTGATGAGGAGTGATGTTGGTGGTGGTGTTGGTGATGGTGTTGGTGTTGGTGTTTTTGTGGTTGTTTTTTAAAAAAAATAAGAGACGGAAGGTCAGGAGGAAGTGTTTTGACGGGTCGTTTAGGGGACGAAGATTTATCTTGCGCACACACAGCGGGATTGTTTATTTTTGAGGTTTCGCTCATATAGACACACACACACACACACACACACACACACACACACAGAACATTCACACTGACAATTATGAGTGGAGAGCTGATGAAGGGGTCCAGAGAATCTCTCTCTCTCTCTCTCTCACACACACACACACACACACACACACACACACACACACACACACCGAAAACAAACATTTTAAGAACACCTAAAAGGAAATGGTGGGAAGAGAAGAATGACCTCTCTCACTGGATATGAATGAAGTTGTGAAAGAGCTGTAGGCGGTTTGATTTTTAATACACACACACACACACACACACACACACACACACACACACACACACACACACACACACACAAGGGCTCTCTGTGAGCGACGCCAGGTCTCTTGACTAAATGTAATCTCATTTTGGGGATGACAGGAAAAAAACCTGAGTCTCTTAGTGAAAGCACAATTTCACACTCGCCCCAGGTTACCTTGACTGATCTCATTATGGCCAATGGATGCACGCTTGTTGCAGCCAGAGACAGAGTGGTCTGAACTCTCGTGGTAGTCTTCTGTGAGCCCTGTATAGGCTCCTTGTTTAGCCTTGGAGACAGACAAACATATACATACATGGCTATTATGTAGCGGAACTTAGCTGGAAACTGTAGGAGGGAGACTTTTCTTTTTCCTCGTCTTTTTTAATTGTTCTGCTTGGGTGAAAGGGAAATGCTGGGGCCTTGAGGCTGGAGTTTGAAAAAAAGTAATTTGTAAGCCGCATGAAAACCTGGCAAACACTCCTTTTTCACTCTTTTTCTTTCCTAACCCAGCAGTATGTTTTGAGGCAACTCCTCCTCTCTCTACTTGCCATGCTGAAATGGTGGCTCACTGTGTTGAGAGCAAAACAGTACACTTTGTGTTCCAAGTTGAATGAGGCTTCATTTAATTATGTTGTGTGTGTGTGTGTGTGTGTGTGTGTGTGTGTGTGTGTGTGTTTAACTCCCACCCTCCCAGACAGCCCCTCTGAAACTGAGACTGTGATTTATATGTGGTTTTCCTGTTCATAGACAGAGTCTCTCTGTGCTTGTGGCATTTGTGTATGTTTACTAGATGGCGTTATTGCCAGGCCAGAGGGGCTTATAATATCAGGATTGTAAATGTGTGGTTGCATGGAAGGGGGGAAGGAGAATGAATTTAGCTTCTCACGTTGGCCCAAATGTGATGTGATCACAAGGTCATGCACAAAAGTGCTGAATTAAGTTGGTGTCACACAGGTAATAGATAAAGGTCATTGCTTTATTTTTCTTGCTTTAAACTTAATTTAACGGTTGCCATGCACGAGCATAACTACAACCCCAACAAACACAAGAGTCATGAGACCCTGCTCACACACTACATGTATGCTGCAGATTTTACAGTGACCTTTCTCTACTGCGTGACGGCCCACTCATGTTTGAAATGTGATGTAATCAGCAAGGTCGAAGCCGAGGTCATGCACAAAAGTGCTGAATTGAGTGGGTGTCACGCAGGTCACCGAGGTCATTTCTGTTGATTTTTGGGTTGATTCAAACTGAACTTAGCAATTGTCATGCACAACTGTAACTCCAAACTCGAGTGATGAGGCCCTGCCCATGCTCTGTGTGTGCTGCTAAGGGTTAAAGTAACATTTGGAATTTGTATGACGCCCTGCTCTACTCAGCTCTTCTGTGCATGACCAAGGCTGCTTCCTCTTCTCATGATGTTATGAAAGTTTGCCACGGACGCAGATGGTTTAAACCAGTAAGCGTGATATTAAGAGACAGGAAACCGGGCTGGCTTTATGATTATCCACATCGCTTGGGCCCAGTAGGATGTGTCCGGTATGAAGAGCTTTAGAGGAGACCTAAGTGCTGTCCCACTGTCAGCTGTCCCTGCTGATAACACCAGTGACTGGACTAAAAACAATGGGCACTCATTGTATGGTGTAGTCACTCAGTCAGAAGTGAAGCCATCTGAAGGAATTAAAAAAACAAAATGGCGCAGATTTAGCCAATGTAATTTTGATTAGATTTTCTGTTCACTTTATATGCTCTGGCTAAAAAAAAAGCAGATATTCTGCACAGGAAATGGCCAACCAATTCATTTTGGCTTCATTTGCTCAGAGCGTTAGTGCATGACGTCACAGTGTCCATGTACTCTACAGTCATTGGCCCACAACACATCACCTAGCACTCCCAGCCAGGAGCCTGGCTCCCCAGCACACCTGCTGTCTCCCACACCCCACAATGTGCCTTCACACATCCTCCACAGCACCATGGTTACTTTTTCAAATTCTGCACGAGTGGGAAAAACACAGCTCGTCCATCCAGAGACGTGTCACTTCCCCATCACTGCACTGCAGCATGCTTGCTACCACCTCAGCTCAACTCTTATCAGCCGTTTTTCTATTATATGGATAAAGCTTAGCACTCAGCTAAAAAGGGATTTTCATTGACATTCTCTCTTAGTCTTAGACTAGGCCTAATCCTTGAATGGGGAAACCGGCCCTAGTCTGTGTCACTGTACAATTGTTGATCTACAACCTGATCCTAAAACTGGTGTCCCCGGTTTCTTCTCTTGTGTCGTGTGTTTGTGGTCCAGGATGGCGAGGAACTCGAGAGGCTGACCAAGCCCAACACTGACAGTGACACGGAAGAAGAGTCTCTCTAGCAGACGTAAGATGGTAACACGGAGGACTGAGTCTCTCTCTTGACAGACACAGACAGACGTGGGGGATGTAATGGACCTTTCTGTGGGAGCCCTCTACCTCCCTGTTACCAGCTTCTCCTGGGCTAATCAAGCTCAGTGGTGGTTATCGTGTTGTAAATTATTCAGGAAAGTGCCTGTACATAATGCTTGGTTTACAAAATTATATGGTTAGAGAATAATTGTGTGTGTGCGTGCGTGTGTGGTGGTGGTGAATAACCTGAGTCTAATGTGTGGGTGTGTGAGTAGAATAGCAATAATTGAATTTGGTGTGTTTGAGGCGAGGGAACAATGAACTGCATTGACCCCCCAAAGGCTTCATGAAATAGGACAAAGGGATGCTATCATTATTGTTTTAAAACTGCATAAATGGTTGTGTGGAACATGCTATAATTACGCTAAATTATTTGAATGTTTGTATGAAAAAAAGCTTCAGTTTACTTAACAATTTTGGAGCAAATAGCTTACTTTATATATGACATCATTACAAATTACCACTGCACCATGGTTCCATGTGTGTATATTTTTAAGCTCTATTAACATTTCCATTATTCATAACCACAAATACCTTGTTCAGTGCCTGTTTGTTTAAATCAGTGAAACTCTTGAAGCCTGTCATTCGTAGTAAACATTATTGATCTCTTTTTGATACTCGTTTTCATGGTTTCTTTGTGTAGATACCTTACAAAAAGCACAAATTAAACCTACTGAATGTAACAATCGCCAGGGGTGATATGTCAGGACATATTGCCACAATTGTATGGTTATAATAGCTGAAAAGCACAATAAATGAATATTGAAATTAAGTGTACAGTATGTTTATATATAGTCATGTTTTCTATCCTACTAATTCATGAATAAGTCTTAATGCAAACATGATCAACTACTAGCCATTCAATTGTATTAATATGTTTTATTATTATTATCATTATTATATTTATATATTTATAAAAACATTCCCATGTTGGATAGATTCTCTGACAATCAATTGGCAAAGAGAGCCAATGGCAAGACACCAGAGGGCGCTAGAGTGTCAGAAATGAATGTTGGATCTCAAGTAATGCGATATAAAATTGTCATTCTCAGTGGAGATTTTAGAATTTTCCTCCTCTGAATTTTTCAACACAAAATGTGTCAATGTCTTCAGCTTAGAAAAAACAACAGTCACAATAGGATTGGTAATAAATTGACTTTATTGTCCTTATAGCAGAGCTGCATATAAATAAGAACATTATGTAATCTTTACAATAGACAAAACAAAGGTTTATGAGCCCTCTTCAAGAGACAACTGATTGTGACCTTCAGACACATCTCAAATTCACAACCAACAATAAATACAAAACAAAACAAACCATACATAACTTTTTAATATTTTTTTGTTCTTATCTACAAAAAGAGACATCCATACCTGTCCGCAGGAGGTTGATAGAATAAGAACACAACTGTATGAGAGAATGAAGCGGTGTTCCAACGCAAGTCAGCTGTGACAGGATTTAAAAATGCAGAAACAGGAAGTAATGTGACGTGACAGTGGCGAGCATCAAAGTAGCACCACAGCCCTGTCCGCAGGCTACATACACAACATGGAGAGCATTCACAGCTCTCCCTCTCCCCCCTTTAATAGCCATATCCTTGATGATAACCTTCCTGGTAGCCGTCGTGGTAGCCATGGTGATGGTATCCGTAGCCGCCGTACTCGTCCTCCGGGCAGCGCATGCCCAGCGACTGCTGGATGGCCATCTCCTGGCGCCGCAGCTGCATGGAGTCGATCAGGTCGTAAATGATGGCCATGGACCACATGGGCGAGGGGTACCAGGACTTCACGTTGCCGTCCTTGCCCACCAGGAGCATGGAGAAATACTCCGGGCTGACCTGGAAGTAGTTGCGGATGTCCCGCACTAGTGTGGCCGACAGTCCCTCCCGATCCACTGTGGCCGAGCCTGGGGAATAAAGAGAGAGAGAGAGAGGGGTTGTGGGATGGTGGAGGTCCACTCAACTCTAGATCTACACTTGGTTGCTAAAGAAACTTCATCATGGGCTGGGGGGAAGCTAGCCTACCTCAACACTCCCTATCAGGAGGGCGTTCTCACTTGAGATTTGCCTAGGCTTTCATAGGCCTCCTTGTAAAAGCAAGACAGATTTGAGAGAATTTCAGGTAATGCTTAAAGGCCTGTTGTGGGCCTGAGTCTCTTTTGGGTGGAGGTGGGGAAAAGGGAGAGAGAGAGAAGGGTGGGGGAATGAAAGTGTTCTTTTTGTGGTGGCTTCTTAGTCAGCACTCCTAATCCTGTTTCTTAGAACAAGTCGACGTTTGATCTATCAGAGGGCGAGCTCAGAGACATTTCTGATGCAGCCTTCGAAACACACACACACACACACACACACACACACACACACACACACACACACACATACACACACACACACACACACACACACACACACACACACACACACACACACACACACACACACACACACACACACACACACACACACACACACACACACACACACACACACACACACACACACACACACACACACACACATACACACACACACACACGTGAACTGGCAGCTGCACAAGCACAGCCCAAGCGTCTGCGGTTTTTGACATTGCTGGAAAATATGTGAACTTCACATCCTCTTTCCATTTTTTATGAAAAACATTTCATGTTTCAAAATATTATTTCTATGTGTGATCCCTCAACTGCTTTCCCAAGGAGAGAGAGCGAGAGAGAGAGAGTGTGAGACAGAGAGAGTGTGAGAGAGAGAGACCACTCGTGTTGTAGGTGGAGCAGTACATGGGGCAGCAGCAGCAAAAGGAGGAGACTACCTGCTGTAGAGAAAAGTTGGCCAGCTGGACAAGGCCAGCCAATGTCAACACCGCAGTGAGACGGACGCTCTAATTTTGCCCTCAACACAAGAATTTGGGAGGAGCCCCAAAAGCCCCAGAGACACCTGGCTCATTCGGCTGCATTTGTGCCTGAGCAAAAAAAAAAAAAAAAAAAAAAAAAAAAAAAAAAACTGTCCTGTTTATTTGAAGTGCTTATTGCTCAGAAACCTTCCGAGCATATTCAGAGATTTGGAACCTTTGCTTATTCATTACGGAGGCAGAGTGGATGCTTTCTGTTTCGGATGTCTGGGACAGGGTGCTACAGAAATACTGGACACACCGCCTACTACTCTCTGTCTTTGGGTGCAGAGCTATTCTAAAAATGGAGACCACAGGGGGATCCATGGGAAGCCTTTGAAGCTGAGTGAGCGCTATGCCTCCGGAGAAGTTCACTCACATGCACCATGTAATAAAAAACGGGAATTTTCAAGTTTCAGTGGAAGCTAGAGGCAAGCTTCCATGGCAACTTGACAAGATACTGTACATGATGCAAGTGAGGTAGAGAAAAATGTCACAGCCCTGCTAACCATGTGAGTCCCAACACTAATCTAGCATGACTCCCCTGTCATTTCATGAAATCTTAAAATTGTATGGTTGAACTACTTCAAAGATTATGTTATTTTCCAGTTTGTATAACCTATCATGTAGACAATGCCATCCAAAGTGAATTTACCACATAGAATGTTTTGATTTCTCAATATGTTCCAGGGAAGTTGGTTTTATAACCTTGACATTGACCCTTGGCTAACTGGCTGAGTGACGCTGTGACTCTTACCGTTGATTGGGTACAGCTCCAGGACTCCACCCATGTCTGCCGGTTCAGTGCCCACCAGCTTCAGTATGGAGATGTGCCTCAAGCCTGATGGGGAAAACAAAACAAAACGGGCACAGGGAGCGATCAGCAAAGGTACAGAACAGAACCAACACAATTACACAGCTGTTTTGAAGTCTAATTGCCTGCTTTTGGTGGACCTACCAAAAACCGTCTATTTAAACCAGTGCACTCTCATTTAATGAATCCTGAGGAAGGGGCTGTCTGACAAAACGTCAGTAAATAAACAGAACAAATAAAACTCAGGAACATAGTTCAATCAGCACAGGTAAACACCTCACTCAGAACTAGACCAAACAAAACAGACACAAAGCCCAATCAGCACAGGTAAACATATCCGAGCCAGAGCAAACAATTTCTGAAGTTTTTATTTCCCTCTTCACTTGAAATCATTTACCGCCCATTAACCTGTTTCTGATTTAATTGTGAGATCCGTAAAAAGGTTACGGTACTTGCCAGGGAATGTGGCCACGTTGGCTTTGCCATGTAGCCGAGTTGCGCTGGTTCTAGTTCTGATTCTGGTTCTCATCAGAGGAGACACGGCACGAGCTCATGGGAAATGATGAAGTTCACAAAGCGCACGCCAAGCAACAAAACATTGTGGTGGACGGATGTGCCGTGGCACCGGCGCAGCCAAACTGAGGCATGGAAAACGGAGCGGAGGCTGAGCCAATCATAACCTCTCTGACTCCGCAACGACTTAGAGACTGAAGAATGCCTGAGATTTTGCAGAAACAAATGGTGGTTTTGACGGCATGTTAATGGCAGTTTTGGAGGAACATCAATACCAGATGAGACGATAACAATGGGATGTGCTACACGTTATTGGCAGATAAAAGAAAAGCCTCCAAAAGCAAGATCTTCCATCTGAAACAACTCTCAAAAAGCCTGTTTTAAATAGCATGGTGACAGACAAAGGATGTACATGGGCGTATTGTTCCATGTCAACCAGTGCAGAAAACTCTCTCTCTCTCACTCTCTTTTACTCAAGCTAAACACTGGAACAAGACAAGGTCACCATCTCCACATCACCGCATTACTCTCTGTCTCTCTGTTTGACAGAAACAATCTCCAAACACATCAATCCCAGTGATGGGAAAGACAATTGCTACTCCAGGGAATATCTCAGACACCTCATGTTCTCCCATAGCATGTCCTTATTGCACTGCGCCAGTGGCCAACTGGCCATCTTAACCTTCACAATAGCATACTAGACCTCAGCCTGAGATCATCACACAGACGCATGGTTAGTCACTGTGTGCAGACCTGTGATTGAAAGGGTGTGGATCCTTCAGCGCCGAGCCAAAAAGAGAGAGGGAGAGCGAAAAAAAAAAAAAACAAAAGCAGAATGACACGTAGAAAGTGTTTCATCTGTGTGCGTCTAACACGGAACTGAGACAGTCCCAAGTGTGCTCATCATCTGTCAGGCACTCATGAGCTTTACTAGGCGATTTACTATGTCATTGGAGTCATGCTCATTTTGAGTTATGTGACTGTCAGGGGCGCTATGGGAAGGGAGAGGAGGAAAGACACACACACACACACACACACACACTCTCTCACACACACACACACACACACACACACACTCACACACACACACACACACACACACACACACACACACACACACACACACACACACACACACACACACACACACTCACACACACACTCACTCACACACACACACACACACACACACACACACACACACACACACACACACACACTCACACACACACACACACACACACACACACACACACTCACACACACTCACACACACACACACACACACACACACACACACACACACACACACACACACACACACACACACACACACACACACACACACACACACACACACACACACACACACACACACACACACACACACAGCAACAGCAACATTGACTGAGGGTCCCTGCTGGTGCCTGCAGACTGACACTTAGCTCTCACATCAGCATTTGCCAGCGCTATTGTCTTTTAGGAGTAATAAAGGGAAAACCCCTGGCTTTCTATCTGAGATTTACAATGTCTGGTCTTGTGTTAACCATGATTATTATAGCCTTGTTTCAATAACCACTGGATTATATTTGTCCACATTGACTGACAATTGAATTGAATAGGATTTGTTTTCTGATCTGTGAGTTGATCTAACACAGCTTTGCTTGTGCAGCGATACACGGAAAGAGATATCTGCAGAGATGTGCGGGTGTGTGCATGCATACACTGTTGTGTTGCCAAGTCTGTGAGTTTCTTATTCATAATGTTTGTGTGGGTGGGCTTACATAGCTTTAGCTGGGATCAAATGTAAACCATTTCTCATTATCATTGTAATATGTCCAGTCACAACTATGAAAACATTTGAACTCAAATTAATTCCATATACTTACTAAGTACTAAATACATGGCTCTTCATATAAATTTATCTCCTTTTTCATGGGGATAAATAAACCCTAGCCAGTCCTTATTGGCTTCGCTAGGCTTGTTAAGACACAATGACATTCAGCCACATTCAGTCACTTCTAACGGAGATTGCACTGGGAACATGATGACATAGCCTTCCAGTCCCTGGTGTTTAGAACTTTATGCCTCAGTTATGGTGGTCTTGGTACGATTCAGTCATTTCCCTTCATTAATTTCCCAAGGCCATCAAACTGAGAAGAGGATTTAGGAGGAGGAATAGTCCATGTTAGAGAGAGATGAATGGCTTTGACCTGAAAAACACATTACATGGTCGCTGGGTTTCTGTGAGTGTCCTCTGCAGATTCAGGGCACAGCTGCTCAGAAGTAAACTGTAGTCCAGGTGGATGAAATTCTCCCTCATTGGTCCATACTGTCTATAGTAATTCTACTTTATATGTCTGCCAGTACAAGCTAGAATCAGAGTGATCCAAATTTTGTCATCAGAGGGTGCTGCCACAAGCAACAAGGGCATTTGAAGAGAGTGACACAATGACCTTACTACCAGGGATGTAGTGGAGCCGCAAGTAAACGCAGTTTACCCACCTCTGAAATTTCAGAAATAGAGTGTGAAGAGAGTGACACCTTACTATCGGAACTCCCCTTATTACCGTCGGTCCCATATATCCGCCGTCTTGCATGTATGTGTCACTTAATATCCCCTTTTATACAAACCAAGACAGCGGACTCCTATAGAAACGCAACCACCCACACAATAGGTGTATCTAAATTAGCTATGTACCAAAAATGACATTTCACTGTGACTCGAAGAGCTATAAACAGTGTTGTAAGGCTGCGTGTACACAACCGCTTGGAACTCCAGTGGAATTTTAATTTCATAACGAGAATTCTCGGTCTAACCGTTCAAATCGGATATTTCAGGCAGTAAATGCTCCCGTTAAGAACCAAACCAGATTTTGTTCAAATCTACACACCTATGGCTACTGAAAAATATAAGGTTCATTTAGCAAATGTTATTTTGAAGTGTTAAAAAACATTGTTGTTTTAGAATTTCTGAACAAAAGTGGTGATAATTGGGGGTGTTACGATACCACATTTGTTGTGTTTCAGTTTTGTGTTGTGATTGGTGAACTGTGTAGGGTGCGCTCTTTAATCTGGTTGTGATTGGTGGAGTGACACAATGACCTTACTACCACATTTGTTGTGTTTCAGTTTTGTGCTGTGATTGGTGAACTGTGTAGACTGCGCTCTTTATCTGTGATTGGTGGAGTGTGTGCTCTGCTCACCCAGGTTGCAGGCTTGGCTGGTCAGTGCATACAGCTGCTGCTGGTAGGCCCATTCCTCATCGTTAGGAGCCGATATGACAAAGAGCCTCCGCCGCCACCGGAACCTGCAAACACACAGGCCGAGCGTGTGTGGGTCACCACAGAAATGTACTGAAATTCACATCGACCCTGCTAACCTTCTCATAAGTTTGAGCAGTTTATTGCATTTAATAAATAACTGAGTAATAGGCACAGTGCTGAGATCCAGTTTTGGGTTAAATGGAAGTTTTATTGAATCACCGGGAAATTCTGTTTTTGACATTTTACAGGGGGAAGAAAATGGATTTGATTAATCCAAGTCCCAGACGAAGGCCCCAGCTGTTGGATGAGCGTGTGCATTATGATCCCCCAGCCACTTGCCGTGCCAAACAAAAGCTATAAAACGCCTTTAACAGGCATCATAACAATGAATAAGAGCAATATAACAGATGTATGAGGAATTAGAAAAATAAAATTAGGTGATGGATCATAAATTTGGGTTGTGTGGATGTGCCCCCCCCCCCCGTTTTTTTTTTTTAACATATGCTTTCAGTGCAACACATCTCTCTTGTACCTTGAAAGGAAGTTCTCCAATGATCTGGGTTTGTCCTCTTTCTTGCACACCACTCCATCGCGCTTCTGCTGCTCCATCTCACGGACGCGTGAGGCGAACGTGTCCAAGTAGTCAAACACTGCCTTCATGGCAATGGGCACTTCGTAGAATTGCTGGAAGGACAAGTTATGTGAACGTCAAGAGACTATGAGCACTATCAGCAACTATGTCATCTGAGCTTGGTTTCTACACACTGTGTAAAATAAATAAACAAACCCTGGACCGGGCCGAAACCTTATGCTATGTGTGACTTGGTTGCTGCCTTGCCAAGGCTAGTCACAAGAATGCTAAACATCTTTTTTTTTTCTGGCTCGCACAGAAACCTCAACAAACATGGCACTTCAGTAAAGTTTCCAAAGCAACTGCAGTCGGCCGTCTGAGTTGCTCTGAGTTCCTGGAGCCTTCCTCTGGTCTACAGCATGACTCTGAATCAGGCCTTTATGAGATACTAAGGCCCATTAGAGCAGTGGATGAATGCTCAGACAGTGTAAAAGCTATGGTCAGACCGCCGGACAATGTTTTGGACTGTGCGTGGATGGATTTCCAGCTAAGAGAGGAGGAGAGACATGGAGAGATAAGGAGAGAGAGAGAGAGAGAGAGAGAGAGAGAACAACAGAAAGAGAGATAGATGTGCAGACGTGGGATGGGGTCAGCTTGTCACCCACAAATCATCAAGGTCTATCTGACATGTTCACAAATGAGTTTCTCTCACCAAATAATAACATGAAATAATTCCAAACAATAATATTGAATTATATTATTTAGGAAAAAAAATCAATAAAATGAAATTATATGTAATCAAATTTCATATGGTGGCTATTCGATTTTCAGTCGCTTTTTGCTTCAAAAGTCAAATAGGTAGACCTTGTTAAATTTAGGGTGACAAGATGTATCAAAAGCAAGAGACATAAAGAGAGAAAGAGCCCATGAGAGT
The DNA here is from genome assembly GCF_017589495.1 of Alosa alosa. Taxonomy (NCBI): domain Eukaryota; kingdom Metazoa; phylum Chordata; class Actinopteri; order Clupeiformes; family Clupeidae; genus Alosa; species Alosa alosa. Next base: position 11,731,957 of record NC_063191.1, read on the forward strand.
GATACAGAGAGAGAGAGAGAGAGAGAGGAGGAAGGCAGAGAGATTGTGGGAAAGAGAGG
>NC_063191.1:11737015-11769515 GCF_017589495.1 Alosa alosa
GTGTGTGTGTGTGTGTGTGTGTGTGTGTGTGTGTGTTGGTATGTGTGTGTTAGAGAGTAAGAGTGTGTGTGTGTGTGTGTGTGTGTGTGAGAGAGAGAGAGAGAGAGAGAGAGAGAGAGAGAGAGAGAGAGAGAGAGAGAGAGAGAGAGAGAGAGAGAGAGAATGCCTTTGGATGTGTTTTGTAAACCTTGGGGAACTTTCATCCTTGACCCCGGTGCTGTCTGGTCTGGCGGGCCAGGGGATGTAGATGACATGGGTGACTGACTCAGACATGGCTCTCTTTAAAGGGCACATTCAAATCATCCACACGAGAACAGAATGTTTTGAAAATTTTACTTTTCCTTTGAATAATCAAAAAGTAGTGTGACATTTCATTGTTTCCAAAAATCCTTGTCCAGATGGAAACAAAAAAAAAACACATGTGTTGCGGTGGGGGTTGGGGGGAAAGGCTCTTATACAGGAAGATCCAGAGAGGAAGTATAAAAGTGAGTGAAGAGAGATATAATGAAGGGGGAAATAAAGAGGGAAAGGAGGAGAGAGATAACTTCTCTCTATTCACCCTTGTCACACTGGCCAAAACGAGGCTTTGGTTGTAGAAAGTTCGTAAAGTTGCTGTGAGTGAATGGAGTAATAGCTTATTGCTGTGTATTTCTTACCAACGATGGAACTAAGAACCATTTTTTCATCGTTTCCCAAGAAACACAGACATCCATCGACAATGGTTTGCCAAAATAAAGCGTGATGTTGGGCCGTATTTTTACATTAAGCCGAGATAGCACACCAATCATTCTCTTACCTGCTAGTGATGAAGCCCTCTATCCTATTAATAAATCCTTTTATACTGATCTCAGGATCCGATTTCCTTCGTTTGTCCCCTTTTCAACATCCATCATTGTGAACATTAATGGTAAAGACTCAAGGTTGCTATCAAATCAGCTCAAATTGTATATGACAGTGTAAGTGAATGGTCTACCACATCAGCCTCCTATTTTCGCAGAAAATGTTCAAAATGGCGCTGCCATGACATGAGGTGAATTGAGATATGAGGTGAAGAGTTCAAGTACAAATCACAGTATGACCTTCACCTCTGTTAGTGGCACATATAACTCTCTTCTAACTTTCTTCTCTTTCTTTCTTTCTTTCTTTTTCTTTCTTTCTTTCTTTCTTTCTTTCTTTCTTCCTTTCTTTCTTCCTTTCTTTCTTTCTTTCTTCCTTCCTTTCTTTCTTTCTGTCTGTCTTTTTTCCCCCCCATGTCTGAAATTCAAACCAAACCCACAGAGTGCTGAGCAGACGGAACAGAAGACAAATGGGAGCCATGACGCCGGCCTTACCCAGCTGGTAGTGGTCAATCTTCATGCTGTTGTTGGTGAGTGTGCCGAAGATGGTGATGATGGACACTTTCCGGATGGCCATCTCACACACGTGCTCCAGGTACTCATCCCGCTGCTGGACGTACATGCGGTTCTCCTCCGTGGGGGCGGTGATCACCTGGTAAAGACGAGACAGGAAATGAGGGACATTGAAAGGATTATTTACAGATGGACGAGCTGTGGCGCAAGTGGCAAACCTGACCCTAGCCAGATGAATTTCGCTCCGCCTAGCTCCACTCATCCATCTGGAACCGATCCATTGTTGCTTCAGAAGGCTGGGCCTAATCAAAAAATGCTTGCATATGATTGAATAAGCCACTTGTCTGTCATCTATTGACGTGATACTTCAACCACTCACATCGAAGCCAACCCGTGGCGCTAATAACAGTCTCACAGTCGCTTCTACGCTGTATGTCACATCTATGAAACTCCGCCTGGGCGTCCTGATTGGCTGAACCATAAAGTCGGTTGCAGAAATCACTCTCAATGGAAGAGGTCCCAGATGGATGTGAGTGAAGCTAGGGGGAGCTAAGCGGAACGAAATTCATCTGGCTAGGGTCAGGTTAGCAAGCGGCAGCATCAATACCACAATCAGGTCTAAGTGCCCCGGATCCTGATCCTTCTCTCCTCTCTCTCTCTCTTCCACTCATTTTCAAGCTCACATATTGCAAGGACCACAGTGGAAATAAGCCCTGTGGCTGTATTGTGTTGATCCTTTTCACCGATAATGTGAAAAGACATTTTATTTATTGATTGAATTTTCAAAAAAAAAAAACGTCCCTTGTACAATAACGTCAATAAAGAATTTCAATCAATGAATTAATCAATAAATCAATCAATCAGTCAGTCTCTACTATCGCCATTTGAGGCAAAAAGCACCACAGCACTCGCCTGTTGAGTGACATTTAAAAGAGCGCGTTCATAGTGGAAATAAACAGCATGGGTAATGCCTATGTTCTGGTTCCAAAACAGACAAGTACAAATTTAGCATGAATGTCTACATGGCTGTGCAGTTTTCAGAGAAAACAAATATTTCTACAGCTTGCCCCAAGAAGAAGCCTTCAAATATTCCACAGAGTTCTCAATTGAGAAGTGCTTTGATAGAACTTTTGAAGTCTTTTTGGCAGTTTGAAACAGTTTCATTGCGTTTCCCAACTCTAAAAAAATATACCTAAAACCTCCTTTAAAAGAGGCCAAAGAGTTTGTATGGAAAAAGCCCCCCCTCTGTTGGATGTTGAAATTGTGAAAGCATCCCTCAAGAACCTTTGGGAGTTCTAAATTCCATTTTTCCTAAAGAATGAGTGCATGCTTTTGATAAAACTGTCCAACTTATAATACTGCAACTGCTCAGCTCTACTTGACGGTTTTATCATGCTCCCAAATCATGGGCAGTGCTTTAAAACGTAAGAGAGACAACAGTTCAGGATACTGTTCTCGCTCACATGTGGTTTGGACTATAATGATAATCATATTGCAAAACACATGGCATGGAGGAGCCAGCACATGATTATAGCCAGTGTCGTCCAAGTTGATAAAGTGAGAGCCAAAAAACTCTAGTGCTCTCTTAGCTAAAGTCAAGAAGGATTTCTTGAATGGATTTGAACTTGGCAGTGATGGTGAAATGTGTTATGCCTACAAAGGTGTAAGCAGGACTTTGGCAGAATCAAGGCACCATTTCTGTGTGATATAAATGACCATCTATTTTAGCTGCATGTTAAATGACACAATAGTGTCGGGCCGCCCGTGACATGATGTCATGCTTTTTGTGTTGTTGTTTTCAGTGCTGTGCAATGTAATTTTCTGGGACTTACAATGAGACGTCTTCGGTTCTCAAAGTAGTCCAGGAAGGTTTCCAGCATTCCCTTGGGTGGCGGCGGTCTCTTCGTGGGCTTGTGGTACTCATCCTGAGTCTTAGACACCTTTTTCCCATTCTTCTTGTGGCCCTTGGGCGTCTTGGACCTGCGCTCCGACTTGTCCTTCTTGGTCAGCTTGTCGGCTTTGTCCTTCCTCTTCTTTTTCTCATTCTTGTCTTGTTTGACGCGGCTCTTCTTGGTGGGGACAACCTCCACTTCTTGTTCCTCCAGGTCCGTCTCTGTGGGCCTGCCGACGTCATACTTGTCCTCGTAGCCATTGACGACCACTTTGCCTCCATGTTTCTTCTTGGACGGCCTGGACGGCTTTGTAGGCTTGTGTTGTGTCGGTGTCACCCCAGCCTGTTTGCGCCCGTAGTCCTTCCTGTCTGTCCGGTTGTCCCCGTATCGCCCCGTGGAGGCCTTGGTATAGTACTCGTAGGGGGTGGTTGGGGTGGTGGTTGTCTTGGTGTGGTGCCTGCCTCTGCGGTTGTAATAGTAAGGGTCAACTGTCACCCTTGCCGGAGCTTTGGTTGTTCTCTGCGTGGTGGTTGTAGCACGTGTGGTGGTGGTGGTTGTAGCACGCGTTGTTGTAGTTGTTCGGGTGGTGGTTGTAGCTCGGGTAGTGGTGGTGGGCTTGGTCGTGGTGGTTGGGGCTGGGGTGGTGGTGGTTGTTGTGGTCGGAGCCTTGGTTGTAGTGGTGGGTCTGGTGGTGGTGGTGGCTACCGTGGTGGTCGTGCTGGGCTGTGCGGGCCTCCTGAACGGCTTCCTCTGCGTGTCCGTCAAGGCCCCTTCCTCCACCTGGCCTTCCACGCCGGCCCCCTTGCACTTCTGCACGAAGCCCTTCTGCCTCATCTTCTCCAGCTTGCGCATGGGCGCCTGGTCGATCACCTCGTACATGGCCTCCAACCTGACAGGGTACGGGTAGCGCTCCTCCACCTGCAGGGTCTTCTTCAGCAGCACCATGCCGAACTTGCCCTTCTCCATCTTCAGGAAGCTCATAAGCCGCGGGATCAGCGCCACGTCCAGCGGCTCCTCCATCACTTTGCCCTCGTTGGTGATGCGCCGCACCTTGCCCCCCTGCTCCCCCTCCTGGTGGAACATCACGATCTGGTGCACGTGCCGCTCGGCCAGCTCGCAGTAGACGTCCGACTTCAGCAGGCTCATCATCAGGCGGTAGTAGCCGTCCGAGTCGTGCGGCGCCGAGATGACCAGCAGCCGGTTCTTGCCGGCGAAGGTGGCCAGGAGGTTGGGCGAGCCGGCACTGCTTGGCATGCGGGACACTCTAGCACGTGCCCCCGGCGTCCCTTCATCCTGAACCATGGCATGCCCGACAGCGGCTTGGCTGCCCCCTTGCAGGGGTCTCCGGCGTGCCATAACCCCCCTCCGTGCCGCCCCCTGGTTGGGTGGACTAGCGCTTTGGTCCCTCTGCATTTCCTCATGCTGTCCAGTCAGCCCTGAGGGCTCAGCAGGGGCCGCGGATTGGGCCCCAGCGCCAGTGCCGCCGCGCGTCAGAACTCCTGGATGCAGGCGCTGTTTGTTTAGTCTGGCACGTCTTAAAGGAACTCGTCCGATACCCGCCTGTCGGTTGGCTGGGTTCGTCTCGGACGCATCTCCAAGCCATGTCAGCAGAAGTAGCAGAGCAAAAAATTCCAGAACCAAAACTCTTCTCATTTTTTCCGTGGCTTAGTCAGTCAAACTTACTCCAGTAGCAAAAAGAAACCCCAAATAAAGTGACATAGGGTAGCGCGTCCGTGACAGATTTTGTTTGGAAAAAGTTGTAGTCCGGATGTCAGAACGCAGCGAAGTGCTAAAAAAAGGATGTGTGCTTTACAGCATGCCCCAGTCCTCAGAGCTTGGCGTCATTCCACCCCTCAAAATCAACACACACATATGTTACGATGAACAAAAATGACTTTGATATGAGTTTGAAAAGATAATATTTTAACAGCACTTTAAATATTATATCCAGCGAGTCTCTAACAAGAATGCGTCCATCAACATTTATGTCATCAGGTGTTCACTCCAATTTTTCACTCCAAAATTACAATGCTGTGATTTAAAAACCTTTTCACGTAATTTACGTGGCATTTGTTAGATCCCTGTGATGTGTCATCGGAGAGAGAATGCACATGGACAGTTCTTGCAGAGTACAAAAAGGAAACACGTACAAACCAGTTCCAACTGAACTCCGTCCTTTCCCCCCGAGTCAGCTGCAGAACACGCATACATTCAAGTTGGATATCTTCCTTCAACACGTGACGTAAAACTTCTTAACCGTAAAAGTCCACACAAAGTCCAAACAGCACCAAAGCATAACAATCAAGTCAAGTCAAGTTAGTGTTTCAAAATACGAATGAAACAGGAATTAAGTGAAGTCCTGTCCCGAACACCGCGGAGTCAGCAGTGTGATGGTAGCGTCTCCCTTCCCCGTTCCCCTATCACTGGCAGCTATCCTAGACATGTCAAGAAAAACCTCAGCCTCCGTGTTCCCCCGACCAGCGCAGAGCAAGACCAGCCCCCGGTCAGACGGGTTGCCAGTACAGTGGGTAACTAAATCCCCACAACTGAATTGAGAAACATTCACCACTTAAATGATTAGTCATGTTTTAAAGCCTGATTTGTAGCCCACAATACTATTGTATAGGCTACATTTTTAAAAAAGAGAGAAAAAAATCCAAATCCTGTCAGGTCTAAGACTACACAGAGAGACCTTCAACTTTTAATCATACCTGAAATGGGCACATTATACTTTTTAAAGGCAAGCAAGACGACGGGAGATATTTTTAATTGACATATTAGTTGTGTTGAACAAAGGGGAAACACATATGACCTCCATTTCTACAGCATTCCCTGGGCTGAATTTAGGGATCTTAAAATCGAGGCAACCCCAAAAAGAGCCAGAAGCGAGACGGCCGTGGCATAGCCCGAGGTGAAGTCACTCCCAAACACATAGACGCTGGACGCCAAGTCCATCCTCAGTAGGCTATCACGTTTTATATGTGAACCACACGAAATCTTTTAAATAAACACTTTAATAAACACTCTCAGTTTTGATGAGGTTGGTCGTCAGTGCAAATTGTTCAAGAAAAATAATATTTCTGCATTGATGTGGCCAGAACATAAGGTCACAATTTGCTTAGCCTACTTTCTTAAATGCTCTCCACCCTTGAGAATATACCATGCACAAAAAGCTTTGCGAAGACAATACAAAGCTCCACTACAGACATGGACTGAATCACTAAATTAAATCCATACTGTTTTTATATTGCAGCCAGACACCTGTTGAACTGCTGATTATCCTTACATTTCAGTCATCCCAACCACTTTAAAAGAAGATTCTAGATTAGCAAACACATACAACTCTCTTGTGGTTAGCGAGCCTCCTTTTTATTATCATCTTTCAATATCCTAATAATATTTTTATAAGGGAAGTATATTCCTAGACCATGTTTCTCAGGATAGAACTGGCAACTGTGTTGCTCTTTCTGCCTCTTATCCCATCTCAATAAAGTTAATAAAATGCAACTCATGAACTATGCTTGCCCTTTCTAAGGAGGCAGTTACCATGGTACAGGAACTCCAAATTACTCTCCAAAGAGGATCTGCAATGAAGAGAGCAGCTGGAAGTGATGAAAATTCCACCACCGCCATGCGTGTCACTGATGCTGAACTAATTAAGGCTATCCCCACGGTAACCTGTTCAGCCACTGGCCAGGCTTGGCTTGGACTAAATTAACACGAGAAGAAATAACGGGACTTCATCAAAATACACAAATACAGATGTAAGTACGCATGTGCGCAAACACACACACACACACACACACACACACACACACAAATATTCACCTACAAACACACATAAACACACTTACTCATACACACATGCCTGAACCTAAATGCTTGCACAAATACATACAGTACACACACACACACACACACACACACACACACACACACACACACACACACCACTGTGTATTCAAGGATGGAAACAATCAAATGGAAAAAAGCTTTGTTTTGTGACACCATTAGTCCTCAGAGCTCCTAAAAATGACATAGGCCGACATACATGCAGGATTGGACCCCAGATAGCTGAACATGGAGACGGTGTAGGCTGCTTGGCGTACAATCAGCCAGATAGCTGAACATGGAGACGGTGTAGGCTGCTTGGCGTACAATCAACCAGATAGCTGAACATGGGTGATTGTAGGCTGCTTGGCGTACAATCAGCCAGATAGCTGAACATGGAGGCGGTGTAGGCGGTGTAGGCTGCTTGGCGTACAATCAGCCAGATAGCTGAACATGGAGACGGTGTAGGCTGCTTGGCGTACAATCAGCCAGATAGCTGAACATGGAGGCGGTGTAGGCTGCTTGGCGTACAATCAGCCAGATAGCTGAACATGGAGGCGGTGTAGGCTGCTTGGCGTACAATCAGCCAGATAGCTTAACATGGAGGCGGTGTAGGCTGCTTGGCGTACAATCAGCCAGATAGCTGAACATGGAAGCGGTGTAGGCTGCTTGGCGTACAATCAGCCAGATAGCTGAACATGGAGGCGGTGTAGGCTGCTTGGCGTACAATCAGCCAGATAGCTGAACATGGAGACGGTGTAGGCTGCTTGGCGTACAATCAGATCCATGTGTCTGCGCCTGCTGGGGTGGGGGGGGGGGGTGAGTGCAAATGTTTGTTGAGTTTCATAAGGGAGGCCCCCCCAAACATGTTCTGTTTGCATGAGCTTCCCAGATAACTACTCCTGGGGGGCGAGGCTGGAGAGAAAGAGGGATTGGAGGGATGAGGTGTGTGTGTGTGTGTGTATGTATGTGTGTGTGTTTGGGGGGGGGGGGGCAAAACATCTACTGCTGTTCTACAGTACAGTAAGCCCGGAGATCTGACACATAGCGTCTCCCCACTCTCTGACTGACTGTCGGATCTGTATCATGTAAACACTAAAATGTACACATTCCTGACGGCTGGGAACGAGCCCATGTGAGAGTCCCCTGGGGTGTGTGTGTATGTGTGTGTGTGTGTGTGTGTGTGTGTATGTATGTGTGTGTGTGCGTGCGTGTGTGTGCGTGTGTAAGATTATGTGCTCATGCCTCTGTAACTACAGCAGTTCAGCAGGGCTGACATTAACATGGGGGTGTGAGAGAGATCGTCACCTCTCCACTGGAGGCCAAGGCACAGTTAAGAGGAAGAGAGTTTTTACAAGGGAGCATTTAGGACTGTAATCAATGTCTCTATGTTTATTGGTCGGGGCGCGGTGGTGATGTCACCATGTCAGCATCACCCTTTGTGAGCGCAACACGAGAAGCGCAGAGGACCGGGAGATTCACAGCTCTTTTCAGAGCTAGGTGGTGGAGTCGAGACACGCCAACAAAAATAATGTCCAGGAAAAGTCTCTCTCACACACACACACAAACCTTGCACCCCAGCAACTAGACCCCTCATCTAACTTCTTAAACAGAGCAGGGAGTTTAGAGACCATCTCAGAGGAAACAATTTGAGGGACATTATTAATGTGATCCAGATTTGTTCATGGTCAATCTTCTACTTGAGTCTCTTCTCGAACTGCTAGGAGCGCTTCAGAGTCAGGTCTGCTATAATAATTACCAGGCAGGAGGTGGTGGTGGAATCAACTGGTCCTCTGTGCAGGTGAGGCTTATTAGCCAATCGCTCCATGAAACCTTTTGACCTTGAATGCACTTCGACTCCAATGTGCCCTGGAGGACATCACTGGAGCAGAATCATCACTGATGCATCTTTTGGACACTGCCGCAGGAAATGTCCCTTGAGTACACTCTGTTCCCGCCACAACTTTACCTTGCCATCACACACATCTGTTCTTGGTTTTATCCAGACGTACGATACAGACATACACACACACTCTCTCATGAGCAATTAGGTAATTGACAGGCTGAGAGCTATGGCTATGTCTATTTGTGTTGACGCCATTATTACTGTAACACTCTCTCCTCTCCTCTCTGCTCCTCTCCTCTCCTCTCCTCTCCTCTCCTCCTCTCCTCTTCTCCTCTCCACTCCTCTCCTCTCCTCTCCTCTCCACTCCACTCCACTCCACTCCACTCCCTCCACTCCACTCCTCTCCTCTCCTTCTCCTCTCCTCTTCTCTCCTCTCCTCCTTTTGTCCAGCTCAGAAAAGTCAAGGCCTCGATCCGCTCCCGCTCAACCTATGATGCGTCATGTTTACATCTTCTGGACAGATGCGTAAACGCCAGCGCCACATGGGCTGCGTCTGGATTGGTCCCATAATCCTCTCTTATCCAGATGTTTCCTGCCACGAGGATCTGCCTCCTCATACAGCACACCGCCCGCTAATGAAAACCTTTTGGGGGTGGAGGGTGGAGCGGAGGACATCCACCCATCAACAGGAGGGGAGATGGAGAAAAAATTTCCGCACGGTTCAAATGGATTCCTGTGAATAATTTAAATCCTGCGGGGATGATTCTAGTGTTCAGTGATGTTGTTGGCGAGCTGCTAAAGGGGGCGATTGCAACCCTTGCAATTGGATGTTTTCTGTAATTACACCAAGCACAACACCACACACGCACACACACATGCACATACCACTAGCTGTATGCATAAGAGGGTGTCTGTGCCCTTTGATGTGTGTGCTGGAGGGGCTGGTGTGATGCTGGGTGGGCATGCATGCCATATGAGGACCGCAAGGACCACAGCGGTGCCAAGAGACAGACACAGAGAGAGAAAGAGAGAGAGAGAGAGAGCACTCAGATGATATTGAACTTGGGGTGGGGATGCGAAAACCTAAACAGACATATTCTGATGTATTGTTTTCCCATGAAGACATGGGTCTGCTGTTGACATTCCAGCATGCTATTCTGTAAACACAGGACTAATGAAATTAAGTGAACTTCAGCTGAGAGGATCTGCAGCATCCCTTTGGGCGGTGATTGCAGAGCAGACTCTGGGAGAGACAGAGGATGTGTTTGGCCTAACCCTCTCTTCTATATCTGAGTTTTGAGTTAATATACCACCGTTGCCTTGGAGTGATACAATTTCCTGTCTTTCATTTCCTTTCAGTGTCTAATGTCCTGATGTTACCGTGGCTTTGTCAGTCCACTAAGACTGAGGCGATCTGACCCCCACAGCCCCCCAAGTGCCATCAGATGGGGTAACATAAGAGTTACGCTGACCCCTGGACTCGTCTTATCAGTTTATTGATGTATTGAGTTAGTGAGGGCAGTGACTTCATCTCTGGTCCCTGCTGGTTTGTTGTGATACTTTCAGGCACTGACCCTTGGTTAGCCAGAATATACAAATCTACAATTCCATGGTGCGCTCTCATCCACGGATGTTGTCGAAAGTCTGAACCTTTAGATAACATGTTACTCCACAATAATGGTGCATGAGTAAGTGTTTGTTAAAGCGTAACTACAGCATGAACCGACATGAAAAAGAATTAGCAAAGAAATGAAAAACACATAAACGTTAATAAGGAGTCTGATTAAAGGTGCTCTAAGCGATGTTAAGCGGTTTCTAAGCTAAAACATTTTTTGTCACATACAGCAAACATCACCTCACCGTTCGCTAGCTGCCTACACTGTAAAAAAACACGGTCTCTGTTGACTGCCCAGGCTCCAAAAACGGCAACAAAAACAACTTGGTCCAGCCTGGACCATAAAAACATAACAAACTGTTCCAGCCAATCACTGACAAGATGCGCGTTTAGGAGAGTTTCAATTGCATGGGAGGGAGGGGTAGGGAGTAGCGAGCTAGCTCTCTGTTTTTGTTTGAACGTCAACAGAAGTGACGTTCCCCAACATCGCTTAGAGAACCTTTAATACACTTCATATGACTTACAATTAACCATGGATCTTCATGGATCAATTCCTATCATGAATTAATACCATGCTAATTACAACAATAAGTGGAAACAACTCCAGTCAATATTGTCCAGTCAACATTTTTTTGGGGTCGATGATGTGTGAAGCTAAGGATTTTTGATTATAACATAAATATTAACCACAAGAAGCTGGTTCTCATTGGAATGAAGGGTGGTGCTAGTTGGGTGGATGCCCGGGTGCATGCATGAACTGGTGATTGTGATGGAGCTCTGGGCAGCGTGGAGGACAAAAATGGGAGTGAGTATGCTTTTACTGGCGCAAAGCCACATGGGTAAAAAAAAAATGGCTCTGACTGGCACACACACACACACACACACACACACACACACACACACACACACACACACACACACACACACACACACACACATACACACAAACCCCCCCTCTCTCTCACCCTTTCTTGCAAACTGAGATATGTTGAAATGCTTCACAATGTTCCCTCAGTTTAACATGACTATACTTGGAACACAGGTTAATAGTGTAATGTGCCCAAAGACCACAGTCTCCCATAATTAAATATGTGGAATGAAAGAGAGTGAGCAAGAGAGAGAGAGAGAACGAGAGTATGTGTCTCTGTGAGTGTGTGTGTGTGTGTGAGAGAGGGGGTTGTGGCTGAAAGACCCAAGTAACCATCACCCATAGTACTGGCCTCTGTACTGATAAAACAAGCCAAGAAAATAACAAAGGATCACCTTATTAAATGCTATTAACTTAATTGAGGGACTAATGGTTATTATTAACATAAATTGTTGACTCCATGTAACATTTAAAACATTCCTTCGTAATGTTGGAGCTTACCTTACCCATCACATAAAAGACTCTTTCACTCTAAATTAAACACCAAATCTAGTAGGGCAGTGTTTCTCAAATGTTTTTCAGACCAAGGACCACTTAACCAATGAAAAAAAACCTCACGGACCACCTAGCTAAAAAAAAAAGAAGAGTAGACGTACTTCAACAGTATATTACACAATAGGCCTCACCTTGCTTATTGTGTCAGAGGATTCATATGATTTAAACTGGCGTAGCATACATAGGCATGTTGCAGAACTGTTTGAATGTACATACAAGTTGGTTCAATATTGCAAACAACTCATCTATATTATATTTTACCACGTCTGCTTGCGGACCACTTGGGATAGCTTGCGGACCACTAGTGGTCCCCGGACCACACTTTGAGAAACACTGTAGTAGGGTACCAAACAAACAGGTATAGACTGCAACACACAGATGCATACACTATAGCTGAAACTCATGAGGCAGCAGACTCAGACGTGTATGCATTTTTTGTATAAGGTAGAGAGAGACAGAGAGAGAGAGAGAGAGAGAGAGAGAGAGAGAGAGGCTGTGCATCTAGTGGTGTAAGCTCTAGCCTGGTGAACTACGCCCAAGCCAGCGCTAACAGAACTCTTTTAATCGAGCAGTACACAGCTGAGCCTGTTTCCACATGTGAGGTCATTTCCAGTCGAAATGGAAAAAAGGAGAGAGAGAGAGAGAGAGAGATAGAGAGAGAGAGAAAAAAGAAAAACTGGGTAAAAGAAAATAATAATAAAAAAAAGAAAATAATAAAAAAAAAGGCAGGCAGGACCCACATTAAAAAATAAAAAGGGCAGATGCTTGAGTCAAACAATGGAAATGTAAACCAATCAGACCACCATATGAAGAATTCTCCTCCTGAATCTTACTAAATGAAAATTGATGTTTGGACTGCTTTGCAGCAGGTATTATTCCCTCATTTTATTTCCACCCACATCCTTCCAGACCAAGATATGCAGTGTTTGTCTGAAGCTGGAGCCATTGACTAGTATGCCCCGCATACATCAGTGGGCGTGAAAGGGAAGGATTTGCGTGTAAGAAAACAATTACAATGCCTGAATGAAGGCACAAACCTCCTCTATTGTATAGGAATTATTTTGTCTCTTTTGTTGTATTGTAGCAGGGCTGTGCAGCTAGCAAATGTAACAGTTCACAAAGAGGCTGAGACTACACCATCAAGGCCCATGCTTGCATTTCTCCCTTTGAATCTGAATAGGATCCAGCGGTCCTACACACCAACAAAGGACGGTCGGTAGCAGGGGGATAAGAAGAGTTTTCTTTGGATGGTTTTATAGTTGGATGCAGTACCTATTAACAGCTTGATACAAGAGGGGACTGGCGCCAGTAAAAAGCTTACGAGTCAGGGTTTGATCATTTGATGGTGTCATGCCCAGCTGCCTAACCCAGAGCAATGCTCCAAGAGAGGGGGCTTTGAAACTGTGTGTGTGTGTGTGTGTGTGTGTGATTGTCTGTGTGTCTGTATCAGTATGTGTGATAATGTGTGTCTGTCTCTATGTGTGTAAAATGTTAGATGTTTATGTGTGTGTGTGTGTGTGTGTGTGTAGAGCCTACATATGGGTGTATTTTGCAGCTCTTAATGGGCAGTCTGGGAGACATCCCAATTCCAACCTGGCATTTTCTTTTTAACAGCATCAGAGGTTTACGGTGGCCTAGCTGTGCTGTCTTTCATGTGTATTTCCTCCATGAAAAGTGGCACGTAAAGACAAGGCCTCACTGTTGAGAGGAGCGACAACAAAAGTTGACGGCAATGTTTTGAAATGTACTTCTGTGCCCATTCACTGTTGGCTGTGTTTATATGAAGGCAGTCCGTTAGCACTCACACAGGCCTTCTTATAAGTTTACCCAAAGCCTCCAAGTGTGACACCATGGAACCCTCTTCCCCCTCATTCTCTCTCTCATTCTCTCGTTCTCTCTCTCTCTCGTTCTCTCTCTCTCTCTCTGCTCTTTACTTTCTGGCAGAGACCTCTTCAGAGTGGTCCATTCCATCACTGACATATTCAGTCACTCCTCTCCTCCCTCTTTCCCTCTCTCTCACTTTCTCTCCCTGAAGCAACTCTGTAAAACAGCAGACGTGCACCACCACTGATGGAAAAGCTCAATGGCCTCCTCTTTCTCTCTCTCTCTCTCTCTTTCTCTCTCTCTCTTGCAGCCAGCAGCCAATGATGACTCAGTGTGCCTCTACGTTCCGCAGATGGGCTGTTCGCTATCGCACCCACCGCTAATGACCTTCGCATATGTGCCTCCATAAACTCCTGCTTGTTCCACTGCCACGGGGTCCAGCGTTTTAAGGGGAGAGCGTGGGACACTCTCATATGATTACAGTACTGCCATGGGCCCCTGCCAAGCCAGACCGTACACCAGCTTGGGCACTGCAGCCGTTAACGCGACTCACTTTTTTGGCTGGCTAGAATGAGCACTCTTAGAATGACCACTGGGGGAGATCAGTGTGTGTGTGTGTGTGTGTGTGTGTGTGTGTGTGTGTGTGTGTGTGTGAGTGTGTGAGTAATGCATTCCTGAGGATGGATCAGGCACTTGGTCATAGGCTATTAACTGCTCTCTCCATACCTCTGCTGCCCTGTTAGCTTTGCTGCCTGTAGCCCATATAACCTGCAGGCATTAAGCCAGGCTTCAGACATCACCATTCTCCCAGCGAAGAGCCAGCGAGAGAGCCAAACATTAGTGGGCAATGGAGGCTAAAAGCCTTAAGCAGATGTCTGGTGTCTCATGTCACTCGACTGAGCATGACAGCTTCATTTGGATTGAGTCACTGCTTGTAATCAATCATGCTATAGGGTCATGTCATGGTGGTCACATGAGCAGATGAATCTTTGTGCTTTTAGCGACTAAAGGGCTGAAGACAAGTCCATATTGTTATTGGACCGATGGGTAATCCAACACACTGAGTGTTTTGGATCTCTCCCTTTATGCTGATTAGCAAATCGCACAACAGGGATTTTTAAGAGCTGACAAATCTAAGTCAGTATTGTCCTTGGACTGTTGCTCTCTCTGTGCGGCTTGCTCCATGGGGATCCAAAGTACTGTGGATGTTTTGGATGTCCTCCTCTGATCAGCTGATCACACAACAGAGAGATTCAAAGGGATTATCTGTATCTGATGAGTGGACTTTAACTTGGTGAAACAGGCAAAAGTCTTCAAATTCAAACACACAGACTCAAGGAGAGTCTGAGGAGGCGTCATTGGGAAAGGTTCGTTCTGATGACCAAGTCCCTAGGGCCAGATCCTGTTGCCTTGTTCAGACCTTAAAGACTGAGGCTTCCATCCTGGTCAGTGGGAGTATCCTCACGTGGCTTTCCGTTGAAGTCAGCGCGTCTGTGGGAGTGTCTTCAGCGCGTCTGTGGGAGGTTTTTTTTTAATTAACTGTGTTAACGGTGAGGCATTTCCTGTGTCCAGCGGGTGACGGAGGCAGCTTGACCACACCACAGCCCAGGAGGGAAACAGCCGTTGCTGGCCTGCTCAGAGCTGGTCAGTGCAGTGACTCACTGTCTGCCCTCTAATACAGCGGCTGACACTGCACAGGAGAACCCCCTCATTAACATCGTTGGCTCAATAAAACCAGGTGGCTGCGACACGCAAGTATGTGACAGGCTGGTTCACAGTCAAAGTCAAGGCTGCCTTTCTTTGCCTTGTGTGACAAAGCAGCTGCAAAAATATTTAATATCATATTAACAATTTTATTGAATGCAATAATATACCATTTCATTTTACAATAAAACTACCCTTATAAAAAGTTTGTGAAAGATGATTTATAAGCAGTTTATTATTAAAGTTGGTAGCACTTCATAAACCATTAATAAACTGTTATAACCCATCAGATAATAAGAGCTACAGTGACTTATTGCTTGCCAATGAGTGAGTGACAGATACCTAGGATTCTTGATGGTGAGGATGATAATTTAATACCAGTCTATTTCATAATACATAACAAACATATTTTATTTATATACTAATGTATTATACATAATCAACACAATCATATTATAGTCTTATTTATTCATAACAGTTAGTAAATTCAGGCCTTTTGGTTGTTACTGGTGCCTGTAACTACAATACTACTTAGGGGCCCCCATATGATAGCATGCTGCGTTGGATCATGGGCCAACTCTCTCATTTCAATAGCATGACAGAGGGAATTTCTCCATTCCTCCATACATATATCAGAGCCCCTGGGCGAATCTCCAGTCCTGGCCTCAGCTGCTGCTGTACTCCAGTAATCACTTACAGGTTCCATTAATCTCTCTACACTGTAGCCATTAACCTTGCAGTCCCGCTGTGAGCGCGAGCCAAGAAAGATGGCCTGTGTTGCATTTTGAACATTAATCCCATTGTACAGCAGAGATGTGATTTTTACACAGGCAAGGGCAGTGAGAGATACTCGATACAGATAATAACAAGGGCTTTTTGGCTTGCTGTAAGTGACAATTAGGGCCTGATCGCTTTTGGTGTTGAAAATTAGACTTTTTGCACAAATGAGTGGAAAATATGGCCACTTATTCTATTAGGGTTCCCATATTGTGCCATATTTATCCCAGGCTTACACTGAAGCCAAGTCGAGATTTTCTAGGAGGAGGAGAGAGTGGAGGAGCAGGAGGGGAGGGGAATTGAGGGAAAGTTGTGTGCGGTTTGGTAGGAAAAGCAGCCATTTTCAATTCTCCGGCATAATACGAGTTGACCTGTTGAACTGCATCTCGCAGTGGAGCAGAGCCCTTGTGGGGACAGCAGATCTGCACAGCTCCCTCGGGTAATCACTAACACATGTGGGTCCAGGGCCAGGGATGAACTGGACTGCTGGAGGTCACTGGCAATTTTCTGGGTGTAGTAGGAGGATAATAGAGAGGAGATGAGAGAGAGAGAGAGAGAGAGAGTGTGTGTGTGTGTGTGTGAGAGAGAGATAGAAAGAGAAAAAGAGAGAAAGTGTGTGTGTGTGTGAGAGAGAGAGATAGAGACAGAGAGAAAAAGAGAGAGAAAGTGTGTGTGTGTGTGAGAGAGAGATAGAGACAGAAAGAGAGAGAAAGTGTATGTGTGTGTGTGTGAGAGAGATCGAGACAGAAAGAGAGAGCAAGAGATTGTAAGACAGTGATAGAGCGAGACAGAGGGCTTAGTTGTGACTTCTCTCACTATCAATACCCAGGTGCCAAATCTGTCCAAAGACCCTGGCGCTCAGGGAGGTCTAGATTGAAAACGAAACACGGAAACACCCGACGGGGATCAGCATACAAAAAAATGCGTTTCTGATTGAAGCCAGCTTGCACTGGTACCTCCTGGCCCTCTCCACCAGCCTCCTCCATTATCTGCGTGACTCGATGCTCGCTATGCGCAAGAATGAGCGGGAGTGTGCCGGCGTAAATGGACCCAGCGGAACGAAAGAGGTCGTGAGCTTAGGTGTCTTAGCTGTCTGTCAGTCAGCAAAAAAGAAAGCCTCCACCAGTAGCAGCATGCCTGATAAACAGTTATCATTGCCCTGCATTTAAAGGTCACTAGGGTGCTTCTGCAGGGCTTCTGTTAGCTTGGAGGGAGCTGAAAAGAACGGGCGGTCAGAAGTGTACTGACTGACTGATTTGACCTTTGACTTTCAGGTTGAAACTGTGCTGCTGATCCTGAATGTGAAATGTTGGACGTTGGGTCATCACCATCAATCTTCAATGTGTTTTGAAAGTACTGTAAGAAGAAGCAGATGAAAACTAAGATTCCAACTGTTTCATTCCTCTTTAAAAAGAGGATTTTAAAGAGGGTTTTTTTGTTCCATGGTTTGGTGCTGGTTGTGGTTCTTTGGGTCAGTGCTGCAATTCTGTGCAGTCATGAACTTCCCCTTTCGGATTTTCCCCTTAACATCTCTCTGGTGTTGATGGTGAACCTTGATTTATGTTCGGCCAGGCCTTGCAGTTACACACTTTCCCCAACATTCATCTATGTCACACTGAATCTAGTCTATGAAAACAGCTTAACATGCTGTACACAGAGAAGTGCCTTTATCACCAGTTGCATGTCTGTAGGCCCGGTTTCTGTTGCCCTGACTCTCAGCTCTCCAGCCTCAGGACTTTCGCTGACTGTGATTAATGGTAGAATAGGTCTGCTCTTGATCAGTAGACACACCCTATTAAAGGAATGCCTTTTCTCTAGGGATCTGATTCACATTCAAGCATTCATTGCTAATGTATTAACGTTGAGCTTTCCCAGTGTCTGTTTCATTCATGGAGAATCAAACAAGGGGGGAAGAGAGTGATTTTAAGAAAGCAATACCATTGTTTTATTGAAGTCTTTGCCAGTCTTGGCTCAAAAGGTACCTTTGGGTCAAGAAATCTGTTCTCAGAGTTTAATCTAGACCAGTTTACAGAGTACATATGTCTGTGTCTGGATGGTTCAATTTTGAGTTAACACAAGTTCTCAGTTACAAAATTGCACCAACACTTGTGGTCCTGGAAATAAAAAAGTTCTTCACTTTCCTTTGAAGCATAAATCTGTGTGTGTATGTTTGTGCGTGTGTGTGTGTGTGAAAGAGAGAGATAGAGATAAATAGGCAGAGACAGAGAGAGAGACAGTGAAAGAAAGAAGATGAGAACCTTGTATCCCTTTTATATTTAATCAATAACAGTTGCAGAACTGGCCTTTCTCACACATGAGAGAAAGTGGAATAGAACATTATGTCCAATATTCCAATATGTGGTTTAATGTTCTGCATTTCTCATTAGTGGGTCACTTTGATACTAAAAGTGTGATTCTATGTAATGACGGTATGATATCTGTACTGTCCCTGTGTATATCTTTGTGTGACTGTATTTAGAGATAAGCGGGAATATTATGACTTTGCAGTGTTTCACTGTTCTGCATGGCTGCGCCAGTAGCTATCTGCTGCGGATTGCCAGGTTGCCACTGATCAGGGTCTGATTCAGTGTAGTCCACGTGATGACCAACACCATCTCCCGTCAGCCTGGAAGGATACTTAAACCCTAACTATTTCCTTGTCTAGTTAGAGCAGCTGATGGATCTTTAGGTGAAGTCGTGCTGACTCTCCCTTGATGCGCATCATTGTAAATAAACTCTGTTCCTGATTTTTCATACTATTGGTCTGACTGGGTCTCTATTAAATTTATGGTATCAAAATTACCATCACACACAGTCCCCAACTTGGGCCGGACCTGGGCCAAATGAGGGCCAACCTGGGCCAAACGAGGGCTCTCCCGACTCAGCTGCTGTCCACGTGTGTCCACATGTGTCTTCGCTTGTAATGCCTAAAAGGAGCGCGTGCAAGGAGCTAAATAAAGAGTTTGTTCCCAGACATCTTTGTTTTTGAGTCGGAGAAGGCTGAGTCAGCTCCCCTCAGACCTCCTGCACCGCATGTGAGTAAGGCCGCTGGACAGGAAACCGCCGCCATCACCATGGAAAACCAGATGGAAAGAAGAGTGGGACTCCCAAAGGAGATCGCCGACTCAGCTCGCCATATGGGAGAGCATGACAAGTTTAGACATTTTATTGGGTACAGTGTCTGTTCGAGTAACCCTTTGTTTTGATGTGCACGGACCAACACTGTGGTTGTACAATCTAAAGCAAGGGGGACGCAGATGTGGTAGCACAGAGAGCGAGAGTTATGGTTTTCAGCATTATTGGCTGTAGCACATGTGTCAGGTTACTAGGCACTGGGATTTACACCCTGCTGCCCAACTCTGCATCCGCCAGGACTCCGTACGACAACTTTTATGCATGCTGTTCATCTCCTGGACTAGGAAGTCCAAAAAAAAAATCCCCTGGCGTTCCCTCTGAAATCAATTTTACCATGTCAAATATCTTGTCGTAACAACCCCCACCTAGACGTGTCGAACTAAAAGCACTCGGAGACAAAAAATCCCACCAGGTTCCTTCAGCTCATTCCCATGCTCCCTTTGCATGTGAGTGGAGGAGATTCGCCCTCAAAAATGCAGTAAATGGTCAACAGGAATTTCACGACTTTCCCCAGTCCAGCGGTGTGGGCCACGGTCGACTGCGGTTTGTCCAAAGACAACTGTGGGTGATGTCACTTGCATGCCAAGTTTTCTCCAGTAATCCCTTCTGGGGGACCGGCTTGGAGCCGCTCGGATATTTTATATCAGACTCGAACGGGCGCTGATGTTGATGGACTTGGCGGTGTTTGGACAAGGCATTCCTTGTCCAGGCACTGAGACAACATTCCGTGCCGAGCCTGCAGGGGAGAGTGAGGACGAGGCTCCACAGCTCGCTGCTCTCCCGCTCCCTGAGAGCCCTCCGCCAGGGCACTCACACACACCTGTGAACACACACACACACACACACGTACACACACATACACACACACACCACACACATACATACACCTGTACACGCATACATGCATTGACATAGATATGTCAGTAAGCACAAGCACACACACACAAACACACACGTGTGTAGTCCTGCACATGTATGTTTGCACGCAAACATATGCACACACACGCACTTGTTCACTCATACATACACACGTAGGATCATCTGGTTTGAGGTGTTTTGACAAATCTCTGCTCATGCTCACACCATTTACAAGAGAGGAGGAATGCATAGAGGAATATAAAACACTGAATCCATAGAGGAATATAAAAACACTGAATACATTAGAACACGAATACATAGAGGAATACATTAGAACACGAATACATAGAATAATATACAGTAGAAAAAGACTACATAGAAGAATATAAACCACACTGAATACATAGAGGAACACATTAGAATACACATACATACTGAATACATACTGTAGATGAGTATAAATACTGCTTTGAGGCAGTTAGCCCCCCCCACCCCACCATCAACTTAAAAAAAGAAGCGTATCTTATTTTATTAGAGCCCCCCCCAGTCACCACAGTGGTATTTTCTGTCTGAACCTTGAACTCGATGTGAGTCATCCTTTCTATCACTCTGAGAACCCAAAGCAATGAAAACAAATACCTTTCCACTTGGCAGGAGGGTCTTTTAAAAAGTCCACAGGAATTGAAGGCAGCACAGAATAATGAAAGATGCATTTAAAGACACTTAAAGTTGGGTAACATCTTCAAATGGAAAAACATGAAGTGGTTTCAGGCGGACACTTGATATACATCACACTGTTTGTGGTATTTTTTTAATAAATAAAATAAAAACATATATTTGCCAAATATATGCCTCAAATGGAGTTGTAAGCCATTAAAGCTGTGAAAACAAGGTTTGGTGGAATTACAATTCAAAGGTATCCAGCTTCCTTTAAAAAATGCTCTCAGCCAACAGAATCTGATTTCTGCTGGTGACTGATAGGCTCAAGGAGTATTCCTCCGGGCCTTCTTAGTAAAATAGTAAAATAGTTTCTTATAAATAGGCCTGTGTGTGTGTTAGTACAAGAGCATTAACTCAAAATTGAGTCAAACCCGGAACAAATTAGTAACAAGCTGAATTTTTCAGGATATGTTCAGAATACCTTTAGGAACTAGATGTACCGCAGAGCGGTACAAAATATGACCGCCGCCCAGTCCAGCACATTTTTTCCACAAAAATAAATCACGCTGAAAGGCCTATATGATTCTCACTAAATTGCATTATCCACACTCAATTCTCACTGGTATCTGCTAGACAACAAGTACCAAAACATGATTAGTTCATAGATTTCACATGTAAAATTCATTTTATACAACCCCACCCCCATCTTGCCTGTTCATAATTCTGAGAAATTCTTAAATTGTGTGCATGTACATGTTTATGTTATGTGTGTGTGTGTGTGTGTGTGTGTGTGTGTGTGCGTGCTTGTGTGTGTGCCTGCGTAAGTGCCTGTGCATGCAAGCGTACATATGTCTACTGTGTGAGTATGTGTCATACGTATGATTACTGTGAATGTATGTGTGTGTGTGTGTGTGTATCTGTTTGTGCACATGTGTGCACATGAAATGGATTAACATGACTCCTGGAGGCAAACATACAGAAAAAAATGGTCATTCTAGGCCCTACAGTTCTCAAGATATTCACAGAGAACTGTGTCTGCCCTACCCTCCTTTCGGGGGGTCCACTCCAGCGGGGGGGCTACAGATCAAAACGAAAAACGACAGTTCCATGCTATCCATGTGGGGTTACATGCCCACCAAGTTTTGTGTACCCCAGTCTTTCAGTGTCCCGGGAATCCTTGTTGGTGTACGTCACTAAATGTACACATAAATTATTTTATTGTAAGGCCCCCCATGAACGAAAGTACACAAAACTTGGCATGCATTCGGAGGGTGTCATAATGATCCTACACTTTTAATTTCGTGCAATTTTGACCTTGTCAGCCAGAGATATTGTGATGAAAACACCTAATTTTTGCTTTTAATTTTTAACTAGGTGGCTATACATGAAATAAGTGGTAATGGGATGGGTTGACATGCCCCTTAAGACCAACATACATAAAAAGGTGGACCTCCTAGGCCCTACGGTTCTCGAGATATTCCCAGAAAACTGTCTCCGCCACCTACAGGCCAGTTGGTGTATACAGTAGTAACATAAATTCATTTATTGTGTGGCCCCCATGAACGGAATTCCACCTAAACTTGGCGTGCATACAGAGGGTGTCATAATGATCCTACACGTCCAATTTCGTGCAGTTTTGACTATGTTAGGTCACAGATACCTGCGATTACAACACCTTATTTTTACTTTTTTGTGTTTAACTAGGTGGCGC
Source organism: Alosa alosa (assembly GCF_017589495.1). Taxonomy (NCBI): domain Eukaryota; kingdom Metazoa; phylum Chordata; class Actinopteri; order Clupeiformes; family Clupeidae; genus Alosa; species Alosa alosa. Next base: position 11,759,641 of record NC_063191.1, read on the forward strand.
TATACATGAAATGAGTGGTTATGGAATGGGTTGACATGGCCCCTTGAGATCAACATACAAAAAAAAATGGTCCTCCTAAACCCTACGGTTCTCGAGATATTCACAGAAAACTGTGTCTGCCCTACCCTCCTTTCGGGGTCCACTCCAGCGAGGGGGGGGGGGCTACAGAGCAAAACGAAAAACGATGGTTCCATGCTATCCATGTGGGGTTACATGCCCACCAAGTTTTGTGTACACCAGTCTTTCAGTGTCCCGGGAATCCTTGTTGGTGTACGTCACTAAATGTACACATAAATTATTTTATTGTAAGGCCCCCCATGAACGAAAGTACACAAAACTTGGCATGCATTCGGAGGGTGTCATAATGATCCTACACTTTTAATTTCGTGCAATTTTGACCTTGTCAGCCAGAGATATTGTGATGAAAACACCTAATTTTTTGCTTTTAATTTTTTAACTAGGTGGCTATACATGAAATAAGTGGTAATGGGATGGGTTGACATGCCCCCTTAAGACCAACATACATAAAAAAGGTGGACCTCCTAGGCCCTACGGTTCTCGAGATATTCCCAGAAAACTGTCTCCGGCCACCTACAGGCCAGTTGGTGTATACAGTAGTAACATAAATTCATTTATTGTGTGGCCCCCCATGAACGGAATTCCACGAAACTTGGCGTGCATACAGAGGGTGTCATAATGATCCTACACTTCCAATTTCGTGCAGTTTTGACTATGTTAGGTCACAGATACCTGCGATTACAACACCTTATTTTTTACTTTTTGTGTTTAACTAGGTGGCTTATACATGAAATGAGTGGTTATGGAATGGGTTGACATGGCCCCTTGAGATCAACATACAAAAAAAATGGTCCTCCTAAACCCTACGGTTCTCGAGATATTCACAGAAAACTGTGTCTGCCCTACCCTCCTTCGGGGTCCAGTCCAGCGGGGGGGGGGGCTACAGAGCAAAACGAAAAACGATGGTTCCATGCTATCCATGTGGGGTTACATGCCCATCAAGTTTCGTGTACCCCGGTCTTTCAGTGTTCGAGGAATCCTTGACAGAAATTTGGGCATGCTAAAAAAAAAAAAAAATCTGACTAAACCTATATGACCGGCTGCTTTCACAGCGGGCGGTCATAATAACAAACTAAAAGTCCCCGTGAATCCCCCTTGTGCTTTCTAAGATATTCAAGATGGCGTCCAAAATTGCCGCTATTTGGAAATTTTTCCATATCTCAGGCTTAAAACATAATACAAATGCAATAAAAATGTTTAAATATAAGTTTTCTCATGCAAGGAATCCAAATTCACCATTGACACACTGCTAAAATTAAAGTTAACCAAGATTACACAGTCATTAATGTGACACGAAATTCACATAGTGCACCATTTAAGCCTATTTGTAACTTTGAAGTAATTTTTTAGAAAAAGAGGGGCCTGTCTAATGCTATTCATTATTTATTTTGTCTAATCACACAATGTCTTTATTATATGTTAGTTTTTATTTGGCACCAATCACATTTGTCAATATTGAATAAGGCTCGCTTACATCTGTGCAGTCTCAAGGATAAAGGCTCAGATAAAGTCGCTTCAAAACTTTGGTGTTTTCGAACCTCTCAGATAGAGCCTCCTTTCAATTATTTTCAGCCACTGACTTAGTATGTAGATTCATATTATGTAAATTGGGAGATTATTGTTTATTGTTTTGTGTGTATTTAGTTCATTGTCATTTTTTACCATTTGGCTTTATGTAGAAAGATGAGTTATGCTAGTTAGCGCAGTGAGCAAACCATCGTCAATAGTCAATACATGTAGCCCTACTGATAGATATGTAATGGGAGTATTTTGCTCTCCATAAATATCCTCTGCGTTGTGTTTTTAAAAGAAAAGTTGAAATAATGCAACGTGACGTTCAAACTGGGTCTTACTGAATTTGTTTATTTTTGTACACAGGCTATCACATTCAGGTGCTCCTGTTGCGTGAAATCTGACAAGCCCGTCTGGGGTGGTGGGACACTTAGTTAAAAGTTAATTTTCGCGGAGCATAGCCCCACGTCACACCTACACCACACCCCCTTACCCTTAGATTCCCGTGGGAAAATAAAGAAAATACAAAAACTCAAAAAAGAAAAGCACAACTCATGTGGGGAAATTCAGGGAAACAACATTAACCCTGCTACAGATACACTGCTTAAGGATTAAAAATGTTGAGTATACAAACTATATGTTTTCTGATTCATTTTACAAAAAAAAAAAAGGATTTGGATGGGTGAAATATGTTCAAAAAATGCCTTTTTCCAAGGTGGGCTAAAATGGTACAGTGACCCAAAAAACAGCTAGTGTAAGTTTTAAAGCATATTTAGGCTACAAGCATTTCTGTATACATTTGATCATGTTTATAAACCATCTTAGTGTCTATGAAAAATATGTGAACTTAGAAGGTTCAAATCTCTCATGTTGTGAGCGACTTGCGTGACAAAAACGACAGACTTATTATTTAGCAGCTGCATTTTACCCAGTGACAAAAGTGATTTTGCAACTTTGGTAGCTCTTGGTCTGAACACATAGTTAGACAACAATCAGACAGCAATTTTCCCTCTATAACCTTTATAATGTAATAGCACATAATATTATATATAATGCTGACTTCATATAATGAAGCACCAATGCCAGCTTTACTAGATGATGAGGGAGAAACTGAAGAATCAACACCAATTTCTGATGATGAGGATGATGACTGAAGTGATTTATTATTATGAAATGTCTCCATTCAAAAAACTAATGATGAACTTGACTTACTTACCCTAAGAAACATATATTTTGACCTTTTCATTACATTTGTATCAGGTTTTAAGCCTGAGATACGGAAAAATCTCCAAATGGTGGCCATTTTGGACGCCATCTTGAATATCTCAGAGAGCACAAGGGGGGTTCACGGGGACTTTTAGTATGTCATTCCTAAAGGTATTCTGAACATTTCCTGAAAAATTCAGCTTGTTACTAATTTGTTCCGGGTGTAACCCTATTGCTACTGAACTATGTGTGTATAGACACCAGTAGCTGAAAGAGCAGCATGTTGATACCAGTCACGTAGTCTTACTGTCTTAAAAACGAGATGTTCAGCCAAAAGCTACATGGCAATGCTGCCTTGGCTGGTGTTGTATAGCAGGCTGTGATATTTAGTGAGAAAGCCATTTTTGGTCTAAGAGGAGGTTTATAAGGCACTGCCAGTGATTTAAATATTTAGTTACTTAGTCGCTTGAACTTACTGGAACTTGTACAGTGGCTTTGATGGGAGAATCTCTGGGAGATCTGCACACTTGAGTGAACCCTCCATGCGATTTGGGAGACTCCCACTGGTCAAATACTTTAACACTCTCAAAACACTCTCCTTGGACTCTAATGGCATATTCACATACTCTGAGTGGGCCACAGACTCTTACCAAAGAGAACATGCCCTTGGTGTTTAGAATTAAAAACACAGAAAGAAGTTGTTTTTTTGGAAATGGATCTGGCGCCGATCGGAGGCAGGCTGTCAGAATCAGAACGGCCCCAGGCTCAGCAGTTCTCTGGGTTTTCTCAGGGGCCAATAACTCTAGTAGGTGCTAACATCACGGTGTAGATGGACAGACAGATAGATAGATAAATGAATTGATGGACAGATGGATTGATGGATATATAGATAGATAGATTGCTCAATCGGTCACTGCCTCATCCATTCACTCGCTTAATCACACATTCGCGCATTCACTCACCCATTTCCTCACTGACTCTCACTCACCTGACCCAGTTGTGCTGCTGAGCTGTAGTGACAGGAGCCAGGCTAATATTTGTGCATGCATTGGCCCGTGTGTTTTCAGTTCTGAAGCATGTGTTAGAAACATGTGCTAACTGTCTGAGTAGCAGACTCAAAGTCCTGCAGATAAATCACTCTACCCTTTCGCCAGCTGAGCTTTTCTAACTCTCTATCTCTCTCTATTTCTCCCTCTCACCATCTCTCTATCTCTCATTCGCCTTCTCTACACCCTCTCTATCGGTCCATCTCTCTTCATTGCTTCCCACAGTCGTTCTATTTCCCACTCAGTTTGCCTCTCTCTTCATGTCTTTCCATCTCTCTCTCTCTCTCACACACACAAGCTCCCCCCTTTCTATCTTTCTCAGCCTCACTCGCATTTCTTGATGACATACTGTATGGCACCATGTGCTTTATATGAGGCATGAGGGTCATCACAGTTCTGTGTTTGAACAGGCTGCTGCATTAACACTTGACCTTGCGGTTCATGAAAGCATGAACCCAATGAAATGGGCCAAAATATCTCCCAAATGGGCCACAGGCATGTCTGCTGTCTGAGTCCAGAAGGAAGCCTTTGTGCTGGAGGATCCACTGGTCGGCACTTTTGTCTGCAGTCACAGACTGTTGTCAGCCACCTTTAATGGTATCCTTTGCAAGTTATTTACCGGTACCTTAATTACTGTAATACAGCTTTGAAGTCATTTTGATGGTAAACTAACTTGTAATAGGGAGAATTGTGCACATCTTTTTACGCTAAACTATCACTTTCCCCTGGATCATCCCATGAATGCATATGCATGACACGAAAAACACAATGTGCCCTTTTCAGCTCCCGCGACAGGCAGTTTGCGCTTTTACTTCATTGCAGCCTGTTTGTACATGCCTCGGAATGATTTTACACGCAAGTTGCGAAACAAATATGCCTGAAGTGGGCGCAAAAGCGTTAGTACATCTGGCCCTGAGTGTACAGATGACATACAGATGAACTTGAACGTGCTGATGCTCAATTATGTCTGTAGGTATAGCTCACTGAAACTTATCTGACATGTAATTGTCATTTGTCCGAGATGTCATTGAATCTGATTGATACCCTCTCTGAAGAATGTGTGTGTGTGTGTGTGTGTGTGTAGCCTATGTGTGAGTGAGAGCGATAGATTTCTCTACCAAACTATACTGCTACACAGCAGTAACACTTCATTCAGCAGTTGGGGAGGTGCTGGTAGTGCTTTTATCACCACTCTGTCTCTCACACTGACTCTTGTGGCCCGCCCCATCTTCCGAACGTCGCACGCAAACCTCGACCACGAACACACACTCTTGCACATGTGCTATTCCATTGAGGGCAATGATTGGCTTCCCGTAATGGAAAACAGTGATGGCGGTCTCTTCACAGAGTCGCCTGCGCCGCAACCGATTTGACCGATCTGGTTCAGCGTTCTTTGCTCTCTGTGTTGACATAGTGGAGAGAGCCCCGGCACTCCAAGCAGGTGGGAGGGCGTCCGCATCACTGTCTTTGGAGAGCGCCACTCAGATGGGTGCCTTCATGTGTGTGAAGCATAAAGCAACTCAAGGCAGATTTACAGGACAAGGGAGAGCACAGAGCGCTGTTATGTTATAGAGAAAGTATGCGGTGGGAAGGAGCATAGTAAAAATGGAATAATAAAAAAGCAAAAAGTCTATACAGTGTTGTGTTTGTGGGATACAGATGGGTAATAAATATGAACTCTAGCAGTGATTTACCCCCAACAGGCTAATATCAAACAGACAGACCACGTTGTTCAATAGAGGCCCTATCTGAGAAAGTGCACATGATGCTTCATGATACTGACATTATCAAAGCTCAGCATTTCTTTGCATACACCCTCAGGACCTGAGTACTGTTCAGGCTTACTCACCAAAACTGCAATCTGGAAAAAAAACACATGAAAACAAACTGTTGTGCAAAATGTTTACTGAAGCATGACTTCATTCCATTTGTAAACCAAGGACACTAAGTACTCCGTGTTTGTGTGACATGAGTCAGGCATGAGTCATTCGATCTCGATCACTCTTCAGACGTCAAGTTCCTGTGTGAGCGAATGCGATGTGGGATAACATAATAACTGTGTGATTTGCGGATCTTGTTAATTGCTCTTTTGAGGAGGGGGCCATGCATATTTTAGCTAGCATAAAAGGGGCATGAAATTACTGCATTAAAAAGAGAGGAATTGCTTCGTGCTCGAGGGATGACCACTGGCTTGAACTTCTGGCCTCGAGGACATTTGTGGTAATACAGAGCACCACTGGGAGGAAGAACTGGCAAACACTTGACACGCTTCACAACCACTCTCTCTGTTTCTCTGCCTTTGTGTCACTGCCAACCCAAGCATGTTGTGGATAGCAAAGCAAAACAGTCATCTACAATCTCTGATCTCTGGGTAGGGTTTCAGGTTAGACTTTTTTGTCAATGCTTTGCCAGAGATGGAAATGCGAATCAGCCGCACGAATGTCAATCAAGCATGAATCGCATCCCAGAAAGCTACAGACCCTCTGAAACGCGCCTGGCCCTGGTCTGGCTCCGATTAGGCCCAGATGCAGATCCAGCTCTAGCTGATTCGTTTCAAAGTCAGTGACTGTATTGGATGCAGCTGACTGTAACACAGTTCAAGTCTCTCCCATCCCTCCCCCAGTCCCACCTCCTGCCCAATTCCCATCGACACACTCACAGCCACACACCAACATTGTTGGAAAACTGAGCAAAACAAATTCCGACAGTCGGATAGCGGAGGCAGGGCAGGGGCTGGTTATTCTCGTATCGGATTGTTTCCTGTGCTTTTATCTCTGGATTCCCAGTCAGCCGTGTCTACTTCTGTTGCTGGCATGTGGGATATGAGAGAGGATGTTGTTCTCTTTAGACATGCTGAAGAAAGAAATGTGTTCCACATTTTTATTCAGATCAGGAGCTCAAAGAAAAGTGTTGGCAGTCTCCAAAACAAACTCAACAACAACAAAAAATATTGCTTTCACTCCTGGAGATATTCAGATTGAGATGTTTTTGTTGATATTACTTCACCCACAATGAAGCGAATACCAAAAGCACTTAAGAATCCAGCCAGAGACCTACGGACGGAGAGGAGAAGACAAAGGATGCCTTCAAGTACATTATAAGTGCATCATCCCCAGTTACAAGCTAAATAAAAATATATAACAGATATTATGCCCTCCCAATTATGTCCAACCAAACAAAAACAGAAATGTTGGTTAAGTCAATCATTGCTTAACCAAAGGCAAAGCCTTAAACTGGATGACGTCAAAGAAAGTCAAATGTATAAACAGAACTTCTCTCTTCGGATGCAACTGAACTAAGAATCAGCCAAAATTGTGGCCTCTGAAGATTCTTGTTCCAAATGATCATCAAGTAGGCTACTGGAAAAATGTATTAATAATACTACAGCACTGGCCCAACCATGAGAATCCCCTACAGTGGTGTAGCCAAGCCAACATTAGCGTTTAAAGCATGTTAAAAGCATGTTAAAAGCATGTATTAAGCGTGTTGTAAATAACAAACGTCTCATGACTTAGCCCCCCTGTACACAATGAAAAGGCTTTTGTTGTGAAGGGTGAAGGATTAACAACAGGTGTGAGCTTTGGTCGCCGAAAGGCTGAGTAGGGGAGACTAACTTGCCCAACACACTGTCCAATAATTTCCAGTCTAGCTTCTAAGAAAGTTAAGGTTCCTTTATTGTAGTAAAATCGGCATCTTGAGAATATCCAACACAGTTCAATGTCTATCAATTCATAAACGTCAATAAATCCAGAAGTAAAATCCACAAGTTCCATGTAGTCCACAACAGCAATAATTCCATTCAACAGCTTGATATAGCAAATGCGGTCAGCAAAAAGTAAGGCTTCCCCCATCACCCCCTCTCTGTTCATTCACAAAACACTTAGCAAGTGAGCAGGTGATATTATGATTCTTGCCGCCACTAACACCATGTGACCCAATTACCGTGAGTAACCACAGGTGCACAACACAGACACTGACCCCAACAACAGACAAAAACTATCTCCAAAGAGCTAGGTAATGTTTCACGATTCTCGCGAGATTTGTGACCCTGCAAGGCGAAACCAGTCGTTTTGCGCACAGTGCTATTTTGAGAAAATCCACGATAAACAAACGTACGGGTTAAAATGTCGAATTTCAGGTTTTCGCATAATTCGACAGTATACAGTCTACACTTTCATATTGTGAACAAATTTCATGGATAAACATACGTTTTCACTGTTAACCCTGACTTTGTTTACGTGAAGATTCAATTAGCAGTCATTCCATTTGTCCACGCCGCTATAAGGTTTTACAGTAGAGCTAAAATGTACTCATTACTCATTACTCGTTACTCAATGTGTCAGCTCTCTATCGTTCTTGGCAGATGTAACCAAATATGAATGTGAAAGACTTGCCTTTCAGAGCATGAACGGTCAAAAGCACTAACTTTTAGAAATGTTCCATTGACGTAGCGCATTTTAAAAGTAGGCCCATACACAATCTGGTGTACACAGAACTTCCTCTCCCCTTACTTCCCCCGAAATACATTAATTCTATTCTATAGTGACACCTTATGTCCGTCACAGGTATTAACTAGGGGGCAGAAAAAAACACTCACTTGGTTGATGAAACTGGACATAGTCAGTCATCCGCTTCAAAGTCACGCTACCGTAAGGCTAATAATAGCTGTGTCCTCACACTATCACACGTGACAATTTACTTAAAAAGGTGATTTTCTCCTCTTCTGGCGTAATGTGACAGGAGAACCATGCCAACTTTGGATGCGGTTATCTTAGCGATACTTTTAGCAATACCCTCGATATCGTTGGAAAGCTTAGTTAATGGTCGTTCATGTGAGCACAATAACTTAATTTTGTAAATTTTACCAAAGTGACTGGTTTCGCCTTGCAGGGTCACATTTGTCAGGCTGCCGTTGAAAGTTGCATGGCTGGTTTTCTCAGTAGAGACTCACTACGTCTGTATAGCTATGCTAGGAGAACATTTTCGCCTAAAACAAGTTTGTTTACCATCAAATTGGCTTCATAAAGGTTATATTAAGGTGATGATCTTGCATAGTGTACCTTTAAGTTAGCATTAATGCCCCCCCCCATGCACTCATCATGTGATCATTAGAGTTAGCATTAGCACTTTCCCCCTGCAGTGACTTAGTGAAGCCAACATTAGCCTTAGTGCTTTCGCTTTACAGCGGACCACCTTTGTGGACTAGGGTCTCCCTGTCTCTGGCAGTAGGCCTAACCTGAAGAACCTCAGAAATTTGTCAGAATGTGATAGTGATTAAATCATGCATTACTTAACGAAAGCTGTAGATTCAAACTGAAGCCCCAAACTGAGCATAGCCCCTGCTATTTACTTTCTGAAGTAAAAATAGAACTCTCCAGATGCAACTAAAGTAAAAATCAGCCAACACATCACGTGATGTCTGCAGATGTCGTTACAAATGACAAACAAGTTGATCATCACTCACTGAAACTATCCATTGATACCACTACAGCACAGGCCAAGTCACGAGAATCCCTAGCCCGGTTTTTCCCAGGCTAGAGAATCCCCACAGTGGAGCAGTGAAGTCAACACTAGCATTGATGTTAGCATTAGCACTCTCACCCCACCACTGTGATCTTCCTTCCATCTTCCTCAGTGAACTAGGGTCTCTGCTCTCCTCCCACAGTCTCTGGCTGTAATCTGAAGGCCTAAAAAAACCACAGCAATTCGACTGCCTCAAAATGTGACAATGACTGAGGACAGTGTGACATTTCTGGCCAAAGCTCATGCCAAGTTACGAATGTTAGTGTCCCAGATAAATCAGCAGTTTATTGCTGGAGTGTGAAGGGGGAGGCAGCCACTGAACATTGTCTCGGGTGATTTAAACGGGCACTCGTGCAGACTCATGCAAAGCCTTTTGAAGAAATATATAACCATTCCCCAGGGGGCTGTTACACAACTTGGTACCACATCCAACAGCCAATCAATAGTACATATTTCTTAAATACAATAATATGCTGGTGGCCAACCTTACCTTTTTTTTTTCTCGTCAGG
>NC_063191.1:11772015-11777015 GCF_017589495.1 Alosa alosa
GTCATCACACTCCTCCCAGGCAGTGGTCAGACCTCACACTATCCATCAACCTTAATGTAAGCAATGAGCACCTCTCACGGCCCATAATACCACAGCTCAGAGCCAAGCTAGCCAGCCGCTAACAAACACAATTTATAAAGTGAGGAAGATCTTTAAAATAAGCCAAGACAACAACATCTCTTATAAACAAAAACAGTCACTTGAGATGGATGTTTACTTCCTTCTGTAAATACGTACCTAATGTGTCTTAGTAAATCCAACCGACCGTGCTGAGACAAAACGCTTGCAGAGAGAGCAGAGGGGGAGATAGAAAGTGTCGACAGTAATATGAAGAAGGTCGGTAAACATGGCCTTTGGCTACCTCGGTGGATATCAGAAACATGGCCGGGACTGTGGAAAAGCTTGTGTGATAATGCTACCAGATGTCCCCAGCAGTACTGTGCTCTTTCCTCACGCAAACTCAGTGTGTGTCAGATGCAGGCACTGTAGTGAGAACCCATTCAACAGATACATTGGAAACACTGTGAAAACTTTATAGCGCCAGCAGCACTGACAGGTGTTGGAGGAAACGAGAAGAAAATTATGTAGAGCAACAGACGTCAATCACTGACATCGCTCACTTGAAAGGGAGTGGAACTAGTGGGTTTTTCATTTTCCCTTCAAATTTCTTGTAAATGTATTTGGTTCTTGTGCCTACAGCGTGAAAGCTCATCCATGCTGTATTTAATGTCTTCAGTTCGATGGGACTTGGGGGGGGCCTTTTCAACAGGTTTTTTAGTTAGGCTTTGAGAGGAACACCAAAGCATGTCTGCAACACAGGTAGCTTACACACACACACACAAAAAAAAACATGTTTTTTTCAAACATAAGAGTTTGTGGAGACAGAGATGATGAGTGTAAAGGTGATGAATTATGAGGTGGAAGGGAAGGCAGTTGTGTTTTCACAGGAAACAAAACAAACAAAAACAATAGCATAAATCAAAATGAAGTCACCCACCTGAGGGCTTGTTCGTCTTAGCTAAGAAAAGATGCCCCATGTCACCTACAAACACACACACACACACACACACACACACACACACACACACACACACACAACCTGTTTCCCCTGGAAGGCGATCTGTGTGATGGATGTCTCAGAGGGCTTCTGTGTGCCGCCCTGGCAGAGGTCTGGTAAACGTGCCCAGCAGTTGGTCTCCAGGAAGCTGCCTGCAAGGGATTACCTCACACTGCAAATAAACAGCGGAGGCATAAACACACACACACACACACACACACACACACACACACACACACACACACACACACACACACACACACACACACACACATTGCTTACTCAGGCCACACATCAATATATTTTGCTCTCTCTCTCTCTCTCTCACACACACACACACACACACATACACACATACACACACCATAGAAACATACACACATGGTCATGAATACACACAAAACACATGTACACATCATTCCAGGAATACACACGTGCACACATGTACCGGTACACACATACACGCCCTGAGGAACACACACAGCCTGGGTTTCTAGTTGCACAAACACACACACACACACACACACAGGCCTGGACAGGGAGTTTTTCCCTAAAACACATAAATGCACTGTTAGCTGCTCATAGCTTGGGTTTCTGAGGCCTACAGTCAGTAAAACATAGCACTTTCTCTCTCTCTCTCTCTCTTACACACACACACACATTGTTGTAGAGGAAAAGAGGGTATTATGTTTTGAGGGTTTTAGTGGGGGACTGAAAAAAAAAAAAAACAGGCAACAGCAAAACAAAATGGCAAATGCTTACAGTGAAGTGGGTAGGCACATCATTTTGACATCTTTTGATCTGTGACCAAATCAGTGGTCCTCCACATTAGTACCCCCAGCCCCATGCCCCCCAGCAACACCACCCACCCACCACGAAATCCTCCCAATATATCAACCCTGCCAGCATCCCTAGTCTCTAGGGGATGGCCAAACAGGTCTGAGAACGTGAGTGGGCATCTGTGGTCCAGGGGGGGGCTATGTGTCTCTGGAACGTCTCAACGATGAGACATGCGACCAGAGTGATTTGGCACATGAACTGGCGTCATGTGAGTCACTCTGTTGGAAATCTGTGGTCGCAGCAGATGGGTCGATTGTGTATGCGTGTGTGTTTGTGTGTGTGTGTATGTAAGTGTGAGAGTGTGTGTTTGTGTGTGTGTGTGTATGTGTGTGTTTGTGTGGACGTGTATGAGAGTGTGTGTGTGTGAGTGTGTGTATGTGTGTGTGTGTGTGTACAGTATGTGTGCCTGTGTGTGTGTCTGTGTGGGTGTGTGTGTTGTGTGTGTAATTTTTCCCTCAGCCACCCGCTACAGATGGGAAGCAACAGTCACAAACAGAAGCCAAGGCAAATAGACGTTTAACTTTAATTAAGCGCAGCGGGAGCAATTGACTTCTCACACTGACAGAGAGATCACATGAGATTACAGTATTAGAAAATAAGTCCCTCCTTAGAAGGCTAGTGTGGCTCAATCATGACTCTTGTCCACTACAGGAATCAGGGCTATGTCTGAGTAATGGCTATTTATGTGAAACTGTACCGCCATCTGTCTGTTGCTTTCTGTAGATCAGCTAGCAACAGTGTTCCTTTTTGTATGTTTAATGTACGTCTAATGTATGTTAGATGTATTTTTGTACAGTATAATTCACATACGCTTTGGCAAGATATCATTATTCTCCCAACTTTGGGTTTGTGGGAAATGTGTCGGATCCTATCATCATAATACAACCCAGTAAAACCCATTGTCAGGAATATTCATTTGAAGAGTGAGTCTAGAGAAATGGCATTAGACAACTCACCTGGTATTCTGTGTGTGACAGAAGGATTTAAGTTGACTTTAAGCAAAAGCCAGACATCCACCACCATCCGCAAGCATCCAGCCTACTCCAATGCCATACAACATATTCCAATGGGTGGTGAAGGAGGGGGTGCACTTTCCAGTCTCAGGCACACTCCACTCCAATATGCCAATCACCTCCCCACACACACACACACACACACACACACACACACACACACACACACACGCACACGCACACGCACAATGACACATACACGCACAAACACACTAGTGAGGAGGCCTACTGAGAGGGTTCTCAGCTGCGTTGCCATGGCAAACTGAATTGTAGAATTCTGGTCGTTCAGAGAGCTATTGAGACCCACATTTCAAAGAAAATGGGTTTCACTCGACATGTCACCAAAGAGGCGGGTGAAGAGGCTTGCAGGGTTTGGACTTCAGTGTCTGAGACTTGATTCGGGGATAGCTGCATGGTGTTTGTTGAGGAATAAAACAGGAATACCTTGTTGGTGTTCATGCAGTGGAGAGTTTGTTTAGGAGGGGAAGGTGAAAGTTGGTCTGGTTGACTGGGTGTGAGGTCATGGACCTGGGTTACATTTGGTTAGAGTATACTGCCATCTGCTGGGCAATTGTGAATAACACAATGATAATGGTCGTGTGCAGTAAACACTGTTAAATAAACAAATGTGGACTCTTCATACAGTTATTTTTGTTATATATAATTATAAATTTGCTTACTTATATATATTTTTCTCACAAAATATTTGGGCATTCACATATTCCGATTTGAAAATCGAAGGTTATGCTGTACTCTAAAACCAAAATGTTTTTGATAAAATGTCCCTCTTAATCTGTTCAAAGTGTGATTTTGAACTTTATATTACATTGGAGTATTTGCATAATCATTTGATAATATTACATAAAATCATTCAGTATTTAATATGTGCCGCTCCTTGTGCAGAGCCAGCCTGATTAGCCCACTAACCACAGGTGGCCTTGCTAGCCAAATGACATGACATGTGTGTGTGTGTGTGTGTGTGTGTGTGTGTGTGTGTGTGTGTGTGTGTGTGTGTGTGTGTGTGTGTGTGTGTGTGTGAGAGACTGAGAGAGAGTGAGACAGTTTGTATGAGAGTGTGTGTGTGTGTGTGTGTGTGTGTGTGTGTGTGTGTGTGTGTGTGTGTGTGTGTGTGCGCGCGTAGGAAGTGATTACATACCTGACTGAGCACTGGGCAGATCGGAGTGAGAGCCTGTTAAGCAGGAGTGGAAATCCTCAGCAGCAGGTCCTGCTCTCAGGTGGAAGGTCAATCCCACCTCTGAGAAAACCACGATTAAACAAATGAGCCGTTTAAAACTCCCCACGTTTCATCGAAATCACAGAGAAAAACAGTTTTCTACATACATGCTATCTCTTGTTTTTTCTCACCTTCTAGTTTCTGTTGTTGCTAAGATAACATCATTATGTTTTCGCTTCAGCTTCAGCTTCAGCCATGGGACAAACTCACCAAAGCCAAATCAAACGGATAAGTGAATGTATTCTAACGCTGACCAGTGACCCAGTGAGAGAGGCTATTGGGGCTATTGCGCTAAGATCGGGACACTGATCTTAATCTTTGCATTCACCAAATGTTTTATTGTAGAACCATTGCTCTGAAACTAGATGTGGTATAGTAAGTAAGATAGACTGAAAGATGTAGTTGAACATTTAACTCCAGCTATATAAGCTTCATAGCAGAAAACAATGGGCTCATCCCCTGAGCTAAGTATGAGCATGAGTACTGTTGATGATCTGATGATGGCGATGTTGTACATGGAATAGGCTCCTGTTCGGCCCTCATACTTGGGGGTGCACTCTGCTCTTCACAGACTTGGGAGGATGTGGAAATGGGGTAACACACACACACACAAACACACACACACACACTCACACACATGATCATTATCAGTGATTTATGATACATGCTTCCCCATCTACAACAACAGACTTGATGCACGGTAAAAAAAAAAATAGCACGGCAAGCCTGGAATTAGGAGCAGCCGTGTTTAGCGTGAATCATTATTAGTGGTACTTTTTGTGGACGGTGATTCATCTCTCATGTACGCTGTGACATTCATCCACAGTTAAAAGAAAACAGGCCAGTAGATTTGTTA
>NC_063191.1:11782015-11787015 GCF_017589495.1 Alosa alosa
TAGAGAGAGGATGACAGACGACGCGCTACAAATGATCTCTCCACTCTCTCCTGTCTCTCAGGTTCTCACGAAACGCGACTGTGTTTATCACTCGAGCCTACAGCGTCTTCTGCACCCCAACTCACCAAAGACCAACATGACCCTTCACACACACACACACACACACACACACACACACACACACACACACACACACACACTGACCACCCCTCACACCCCATACACACACGGCACAAGTGCGCTACCCCAAGGAATTCCCCGTCTTCATTTTGGCTTTAGAACTGGCCCTGAGAATGCGGCGGCACTAATATATGACCAATTACACAAGTAGCATTTCCTGTGCTTCTTTTGGAGCCTTTTTTCCCCCTCCCTCCTCCGTCAGCCTCAAAGTGCCAATCAAGACTGGAATGTCAGAACATGATTCTTATTTGCTAAGGGTCAACGCTCCAGTGGCCTTACATTCTAAAGGCCCATTGTTCCCGAGGGATGGGAGACTCCATAACCTCCGGCCAGTGTGCTGCTGCCTACCCACAGCACACACACACGCACACACACACACACACACACACACATAGACATGCGCGTGCGCACACACACACACACACACACACACACACACACACAGACATGCACACACACTCCCCCACCTCGCCCCTCTCTGGAGCCCCTTACTTCAAGGGCCCGCTCTGTTTACCCAGCATCCGCTTAGTGAGTGAGCCGCCACATATGGGATTAAACAAGGTGGGCCCTCTCCACAAAGCACGGGGAGAGAGACAGAGAGAGGGGATGGAGAGAGAGAGAGAGAGGGAGGGATGGAGAGAGAGAGAGAGAGAGGGAGGGGGAGGGAGGGAGGGAGGAAAGGGTGGACAGAAAAAGAGAGAGGGAAGGAGGGAGGGAAAGAGAGAGAGGCAGAGAAGGAAAGAGAGGATGGATGAGAAAAATAGAAGACCCCAATTCTGTGAGGTTATTCTCTCTTTTTTTCTTTTCCCTCCTCCTCCTTTGTTGAATGGAGAGGACAAAAGGCGAGAGGAGAGGAGTGTGAGTGAGCCGCTGTGGGAAACATGTGCACTGCCACCGACAGAGGTCTGCAACCTCCTCGCCAAGACCGCTTGCTGGAAGGAAAGAATCTTTGGTGCATACAGTATGTGTGTGTGTGTGTGTGTGTGTGTGTGTGTGTGTGTGTGTGTGTGTGTGTGTGTGTGTGTGTGTGAGTGGGTGGGTGGGGGGCTGCAGCGGCATAACAGCATCCGCACATTGAAGTGGCAAGACACACAGCTTGTTGTTTCATTTTCAAATAAATTTGTGTTACCCCCCCCAATGCCCCCCCCCACACACACACACACACACTTCACCTTCTCCTTTTAAACACCATTTCCACACACACACACACACACACACTTCACCTTCTCCTTTTAAACACCATTTCCACACACATTGCTTTAACGCGCACGTTTATTTTGTCGCCCCTAGTGTTGGATTAACATTGATTGCGTTGTCACACCATCCCACACCAGACAGAAGTACCAGCGATTTGCATGTACATTTCTGAAGTGCATTCGCCTCCGTGGACGGCTAATCATCAGTGGCTTTGAGAGGCCGCAGCGCTAGAAAAAGATGGAAAAAACCCACCTTTTATCCTATTAATCAATGCTTGATTAGCGAAGAGCAGGGAATGTATCAAGTGAAAAATTACTCTCTAAATGGTAGAATGAATTCAGACATTGAGTCGTCCTTCATAATACATTTCCTTTTTTATTGAACCAGTCCTTGTTACTGGCATGTGCCTCACAATAGGACTAGCAGCTATAGGGAGGGTCACTCCTGAATTCCCTGTTTAAGGCTGGAGGCAGCTGGGAATGATGAAAGGTGAACAGTGCACAGTGCTGCAGAAGCAAGGCCTCTTCATACACACAGAGAAACAGATGCTTTGAGGATCCTGCTCTCCAGACTTTTGGCAATCGTTAAATATACACTGAAAAAAAGGTTTCATTTAATTTATTTTTATTTTTTTGGTCCTCCAAATTGAATAACTCAAAGAAATGATAATTTTAGGAAATCTTTTTCTAAAGAAAAATATCACAAAGTCTGAGTTATCTTTGTACACACAGAAAAAAAGTATGTATGGATCATGTCTTAAAGAGACAGTCTCACTCTGCGTTGCTTTAAATGCGTATCTATTTGCAAAAAGAGAGACGCAGTCTATTTTTTATTGTGTGCCATTCTACCGGGGGATTGTATTCATCATTACAATGAGCTATTTGGCCTCTAATAAGAGAACACATTTTACAGGCACTGTGCAGAAGTAGGCACATGTAAATCAATGCTGGAACATAAGGATGCTTCCAAAATTGCATAACTGACTTTACTTTTCTAGAAACAGCATGCAACATGCAGCAAAAACAAAATACTCAGTTTCACTGTCTATATTTATCTTGGAAATCTAAATGTAACATTTCCTACTGACACCCTAATACTGAAGGTAGCATCTTCCAGACACTGAAAAAAAATTCAGAGCATTTGCATATTTATGCATTCTTCCTTTCCGTTAATGGGTCCCTCTCTATAATATTATCTTTGTGAGTTATTTGGCTGTCACTTATGTCCAAATTGATGAGGGAGGTAAAATGCAGTAAGATTAGTTGACAATGCTTCTTTACTTCACTGCAGACAATTTTAGCCAAAAAGACCCAGAGACCCAAAGCATCGCTCCAAATTATGCAAGACATGTTGAATGGAGAGGCAGAAGATGTGAATATGCAGAGTTGATAATTGCTGCAAAAGAAGAATTCTTTGAAAGCACATATTTAAGCACAAAATCGTTGTTTCAAGCAGAAAAATTAACCATATTTTTTTCAGTGTCTTGACTAAATGCTTGATTCACTTTGCATCTTATTTTGAAAAATATCAATAACTATTTCAAGGTGATTCCAAACTTTTGAACAGTAGTGCATTTCATCCTCTCCTTCTCCTGAAATTGTGAAATTGAAAGTTTTGGGTTGTGTCTTTTATTCTAATTGAGAGGTTGTTTAAAATACAAGACAAATTATTCCTAATCAAGAATAAATAAAGAAAAGATCTCCAGAAAAAAAAATCTCTAGAAATTCACGCTTCAGTTTTTTTTAGAAGATGTCCATGGCTAATGGTCAATTTACAGTTGGAACACATGACACATTTCTCACTTTTGATTGGTCTGGTCTTGATGTGAGGACTGGGAGGAAGATGTGGCGTAGGGTGTGGACAGCTGACCGTGGACTGGGAGGAAGATGTGGCGTAGGGTGTGGACCGCTGACTGTGGACTGCCTTTGGAGCAGGGTCTTCCTGATTTCTGACAGCCCCCCCCTTTTTCTTTACCTTGACCATGCCTGCACTGTAGCTGTGCCCTCATGCCCTTTGCTACTTTGTGTCTATTCTGTCTGTTCCCCACCATGTCCTTCTACACTTGCCTGCTGTTTCCCTCAATCATGGGCTCTCATTTTCGCTTTTTGCCTTTCAGCGAGGCAATCCCACAAGCAATAACAATGTAAAACCCAAACATGCTCTCTCTCTCTCTCTCTCTCTCTCTCTCTCTCTCTCTCTCTCTCCCCTCTCTCTCTCTCAAGGGTGGCATCCTTGAGAATGGCAGGCAGTTAAAGAATGTTTTGAGGGACATTACAGCCATGAAATCAGTTCTCTACAAAAACACCTGCTCACGGTAGCCCCCTAGCATCCAATGAGGTGGACACCGCAGATGAAACAAGCAAACAAGCATACCACATCAGCCACATTGGGGCCACATCATCTGCTGTTTACCATTCTAAAATAATTACACTTTCTCATGTCATAATTATGTAATAACCACATGAATAACCAAGTGCAACAAATGGTTGCATTAAGTTTTTGAAAGCCCCCCCCCACACACACACACACACACACACTATCCCCTAAATTCTCATCCCCATCCAAAGTTCTCCACCTAGTGCTCCTTTAGGCGATGATGGTTGATGGTTGATGTTGCCGCATGCATTCACGCTAGCGTAGATGGTCAGAGCTGGCGAGAGCTTTGGAGCTTTGGGAGGAATGCGTATGCGCATGTGTAGGAGCTAGCCGAGCGTTAGGGAAGAGAAGCCGAGGAGAAAGAGAAACACCCTGAAGCCTCCACATCTGGCAAGGGAGGGGCAGGAAACAACAATGTCAGAATAAAGTTAGGGAATGTGGTGAGTGCTAGGGGAGCAAGTGTGTGTGTATGTGTGGGTATATATGTGTGTGTGTGTGTGTGTGTGAGAGAGAGAGAGAGAGAGAGAGAGAGAGAGAGAGAGAGAGAGAGAGAAAAGAGAGAGAGAAAGAAAGTGTGTGTGTGTGGTGTGGTGTATGAGCATGCACACACATACACACAGACATACACACACACACACACACACACACACACACACACACACACACACACACACACACACACACGTAATACGTTTTCAGGCATGCATACGTGCAAGCAGACTGAGCTACAGACATCTAATGTATGCTTTAGACACATATACACCGCACCTCCCACACTCACATTCACACAAACACACACCTAAAGGTATAGGAAAAAAGACATTGGAGTGTGTGGGTGGGAATGAGGGCTACCACTATGGGTGTGGATGTGTGTGTGTGTGTGTATGTGTATGTATGCATGGCGGTTTTGTGTGTCCTAACCACAGTGACCTTTGCCTGGGAGAAAGCAAATGCAGAAAAGCTGAGTGGGGGGAAGGCGAGGTGTGTGTGTGTGTGTGTGTGTGTGTGTGTGTGTGTGTGTGTGTGTGTGAGGGGAAGGGGGTCGGCAGTGTTTGCTTTCGCTCTAAGTGCTGTCTCCGCGACTATGCCAGGCATGCGGAGTATTCCACTGATCATTGTGCGCCCCGATAGAGCTGGGAGGTATGCAGTCACGTTAGCAGAAACCCGACCTACCTGACAGATCGAAACTTCACCCACGTCTCTCTGCCCTCCCCTGACGCGCGGCGTGGGAATGGGAAAGGGCCACG
>NC_063191.1:11794515-11819515 GCF_017589495.1 Alosa alosa
ACTACACTACACCACACACACACACACACCACTCTCTCTCTCCCTGCACGGTGCGCCAGCTGAAGGTCCCCAGTGACGTCATCTCCATGGCGGCTCGCCGGGAGGTCTGCTTACACATCAGTGGGCACACGTCCACTCGTGTTCCGCCAACTTGCCGTGGCACACTTAAAGAGTACTCACACACACACACACACACACACTAGAGTGCGGATCGGGCCGCAAATTTCTGTCCGAACCTGGCCCCTGTCCGACAGAGTTGCGTCCGAATCCGACCCGAACCCGACAGGCATTTTCATTTTTATGTCCGAACCCGACCCGAGCCCGACGCAGATGATGCCTCAGTTATTCCCATGCTAGTGATTAAACGTTCACGTTTGTGGAGGATAGCCTGTCTTTTTAGCCCATTAAACGGAACACACAACAAATTGTCTACAGAATCAGATGAGCGTGCACGCACGCAGGTCACACACAGCGCACATTAACACAAGAGGCCCAAGCAAGCATAGCCTATTGAAATAGAATTCTTGTCTTACCATTGACGAAAAGTCGTGAAATGAACTGCGACAGTCTTTGAAACTACAGTGCCTCTGTCACTGATATGCAGCATCGACGTTAATTGGTGCAACTCGAGGAAATCCTCATCCAGTTGAACGAGACGACCTTATAGCCGTAGCCTATGTCTTTACCACAGTATGCAACGCAAGTAATCTTAAAATCTCCTGATAGGCTAACAACTTTTTTAACGTCACCCAAGACTGTGCTTATGTGCATATGTGCATAACCATTTGTTTATGTAGTCGTGACAACACGTGTGCATTTCAGGCTGCATGCCTGAAATGCGTTGTCACGATAAACAAATCTTGCACACAGGAAGAAAGCTATTAGGTATTTTTTACATTTTACTTTATTCTCAAAAAACAAACGTTTGCATCATGTAAAGCAGACCTGTTGGTTACCCAACCTAATAAGGAATTTTAAATGTAAAGCTTCCAATGCATATCGCCCCCATGTGTCCGAACCCGGACCGAACCCGACTACAATTTCTAAATATTTGTCCGAACCCGACCCGACCCGTCGGGTCCCGTCGGGCTCGGGTCGGGTAGCCACACTCTAACACACACACACACACACACACACAAACTTACACAGACTCACACACACACTACACCACACAAACACACACACACACACACACACACACACACACACAGGGGGGCAGCTACCCATTTTTTTGAGGAGTATGCAACAACAATATTGGCGCCTCCCCCCCCTAAAAAAAACAAAACAAAACACAAACACCTAAAATAAAACTTGAGTGTTGATAAATGGTGCATTGACACTTTAAGAGAGTCTTAACGGTTCTCATAACAGTCTTTTTGCCAGCTGTTGCTCACAAAGGATAAGGCTGATCCAACTCTCGCCTTATTTGTTTGCGCCACATTGAACACAATATTAAGTTATTACAAAGAGCCTTCATTGTTAGGATATGGCAACATGTAGCCTAATGAGTTGTTACTAACGTGACATTTCTGTTTGCTGTTTGCAGTTTGCATTAAAGGGCCTCCAGGCAACGTTTTCGTGTTAATTAATCATCTTCGTAAGTCGGTATATGGTTAAATGACTCATTACGGGGCGAATGAAGGCTCTCTCGCCCGCCCCTACTGCCTGTAGGAAGAATATCCCACTTGCAAGTTCGGTGTATCCTACCCGCCAACCTTCTGTCTCACAAAGTCTCAGACATCGCGAGAAGCAGGATCAGTTTACATCCTGCATCCCCAGCACAGAGGCAGGCTAACGAAACGCTAGCGATTGTTGCAAACGTGTGTATAATGGCAGAGCCGGCGAAGCCAGAGAGGGCTCGCACACGTATCGACGCGTACAGACGGTAGGGGGAGCTTCGTAGAGAAAAAGCATTAGGCTTACCTGGTATCCCTTTAAGTGCAGTATGAGCATGGTAGCCACCAAGCTATCTGAATAGAATAGGCTATGTTTCAATCGGCATATGCTTAGCAAACGCTAGTTAGTCTGTTAACATGAATATTTGCAAGCCTCCAAGCACAGACGTCACACTTTAAATCCTACCTGTTGCCTTTCACCATCCACTTATTTAACTGCTGTCACATCCCTTGACATGCCATCTCATTTTTTCTCTTTCTTTTTCTATTTTTAGCCGCCAACAGCTTTTTTTGCTCCATCTTTTTCCATAGAAGGCAACTCACTACTCACGGCGCCCCCACTCCCTCTTCTATGTCAAAATTCTATGATGAATCTTATGAGATAGGGCGCCTACTCTAGCCTGTTAGTCCTCTAAAATTTTATAGGCCTATAACATTGAGAAAATGTTGAAATGAAATGATTTGAAATTATTTTTTACCATCGCTTTGGCGCCCCCATGGTGCTGCGCCCCTATGCGCCGCATATAGCGCATAACCACTTTTTGCGCCACTGCACGCGCACACACACACACACACACACACACACACACACACACACACACACACACACACACACACACACAGACGTAAGCATACTTGTTGCCACTGAAACCTCACTCATGGTGGTTCTTTAGCTCTTTAGATCTCAGACGTACACCACAACCGTGTACATTGATTATGGCCGCAAGTGACCAATTCACCCAAATTGAAAGTGACCTGTGGCGACAGAAGAAACACACACAAAGTAATAACACACTGCGCTGGACATGCGGTCTGCATTTAATTTCTGCGTCGGCCGCTGCGAGCGTCACGGAGACCTGTGGGCAAACAAAGCAGGAGCCGTGGATCAGAGGACGCCGGCGCCCCTTTTGCGCGGCAGTCAGTGCGTGAGTCAGTCTGTGGCCGCCCGATGGTCAGCGCCTATGATTGACCGCCGCCGTGATGTTCCGATGTTCCGACAGCTGTGAGGTCACTTCCCCCTCCTCTTCCACGGCTGACATTTTTCTTTTGAGGGCTGCCCGTGAGCCGTCTGACCTGGAGTTTGCCAGGGGAGAGAGAGAGACTGGGAGTGGAGAGAGAGAAGAGAGAGAGAAAAGAGAGAGAGTCAGAGACAGAGACAGAGAAAGAGTGATTTGTGACACTGGCATTACATGAGCTCAGTGTTACTCAGCAGATTCCAGCAGCTGATAGCCACTTGCTCTGGCCATGCCCCCCCTGTGTGTGTGTGTGTGTGTGTGTGTGTGTGTGTGTGTGTGTGTGTGTGTGTGTGTGTGTGTGTGTGTGTGTGTGTCTGTGTGTGTTTGGTTGTACATGCGAGTTTATTGACATCTGACTTGAACTTGTGTGTGTGTACATCTGTTTGTTAGTGTACGTATTTCCTAACCCATGACGGTGGATTCTGTACTTACATTGGCCTAAAATGCCCCCCCAGTCCAATTCAGTCCCATCTGTGGCCTGCGTGGGGGTCATGCCCGTGCCCTACGGGCCAGTGGCAGTAGCCGCTCACGCGTCACTCTCCCCCCACAGCTGCTAGCCCTCAACCTGCTTACTCACTGTGTCCACAGTATGTCACAAACCACCGAGGGATTCGCACGCATTTCTTCCCCTCGGTCTACTGTTTTGGTCTCTGTCTCTGTCTCTGTCCCTGACCCCTCCATAGTAAAGGCTGATTTGTAACATCTTTTTAAAGCTGCCTTGTAGCCAGAGGTGTGTAGTGGTAAAATAAGAGGTGGTAAACTATGAATATGAGGTTGTAAAGAGTAAGAGGTGGTAAACTATGAATTCTGTAAGATCAAGGGAAGGTGGACTACGTCATGCGGTATCAGATTTTTTAAAAGGCATTCAGAACATGTTTGATGATGGAGGTTATTGTCCAATGTTTATAACAATACCAATGGTATTAAATGGTATTCCTAGAGTATTGATGAGTAATGGGGATAATACAGTGCGATTTTTTAATGTTTAAAGTTGCAATTGGTTAATAAACTCTTTTGAGAGGTGGATACACTCTAATAAGAGATGGATAAAGGGATGGATATTTCTGTAATTTCAGAGGTGGATAAACTGCGTTTACATGCGTTTCACCTCCACTACATCCCTGCTTGTAGCTGCCTACATGATGCCTTGCTGAGTTGAAAAACCAAGAAATCTTTGATTTATGGCAAAGACACAAATCCCTTTACTTATGAAAACTATTTGGACTGTTCGTGCAATGCATCCTAATGACAGATTACAGAGCCTAGTGCTTAAACAAATCCATGAGCATTAAAAGGGCTTTTGTTGTAACACTGCAATGTGGTCAATTACATTGTGAGTTGAACCAGTTTATACAGTGCGGCTCAAACAGCATTAAGTCAGGAAATTATAAGGGGGCATCAGAGTTGAATTTATTAAGGTAATTTACCCACAGAATGCATCTGGCCTGCACTATGAATTCTTATCGTGGAATGAAACTCAGTGGAAGTGCATACAGTACTTGCTGTACAGGAATTTATATCAGGTGGGGAGGAAATGACACAACTCTCTGCAATCCTCTTCAGAACACAGCTCCTGGGTTTGACTCATGCAGGTTTGGACAGCCTGATGCTGTTAGCAACAACCACACCAATATTAAGATGGTGACTAGATTAGATTAGATTTGATTAGATTCAACTTTATTGTCAATGTGCAGAGTACAAGTACAGAGACAACGAAATGCAGTATTATGCATATTAATTGATCTTCCTATAAAAGAGGCTGGCTGATGCATAAGTAAGGTTATCTGTAAGTCCTCAAACCAACATTATTTTGATACAGCATTGGTATTTTATTCCACCTTTTCACCTTGATTTTTATCACAGTAATAGTTCTCACTGTCTGGTTGAATGTGATGCCATATCTTTTTTTTTTTCAGAACTACTGAAAAGGTGGGAGGGACTCTCCATACACACAAACAAACAAACAAACAAACAAACAAACAATGCACTCAATACCCCCTCCATGAATTCCCAGCAGAAACAAACAGGGACATAAAGTAGCTTATCACCAGCTATCTCTTAGAGGAAAGAGACGTTACTGGCAATTTGCATACAAAACAGCACGCTGTTGCTGAACAGCTAGGTATACATCTGTGTGAATTAATTGGGTACATATAGAATGCACTTATGGCTAAAGGCAACAGGGCAGCAAGCTTTTCATTTCTCTCAAATAAGAATAAATTAGAAATAAATTGGTCCTCCTATAATGTAGTTTTACCAGAGAAATGACTGAAATTAATTTACACAAACTGCAGTCACACTCAAAAATCAAATGAAACACTCAAACGGAAGTTTGAGGGATTACTGCTCAACTAGAGGCTGTAGGAGATTAACAAGAAGAAAGACTGCAGAGAGAAACTGGAGTCTGGCAATGTGGAGACTGGATGATAAATTGATGTGGATAAGCATCAGGCAGAACGATTCTGAGAAGAACTTAAACATTTGACTTGTTTGTTGTCATTACTGCGATAGCAATGGTTGTCACTGAAAAGCCCATATACTTCTCCTGCGTGAGATTCTGCAACTCACCTCGAAATCGTGTCAGGGTGTGGACTGAAACTGGTGAAGGTGGAGTTGAAAACTGGCACTCAAGAACATCTTTCAGTAAGAGCACAACATTTAAGTAATCAAGGGGGGAACCAGGTTCAAATTGGGCTCTAGTGAGACAAATTAATATGCTATGCCGCAGTATAAGTGGATCAAGAAAAAAACTTGCACACCATTATTTGCCGTTGAGAAAATAGACAAAGTGTTATGCTGCAATACAAATGCAATTGTC
Source organism: Alosa alosa (assembly GCF_017589495.1). Taxonomy (NCBI): domain Eukaryota; kingdom Metazoa; phylum Chordata; class Actinopteri; order Clupeiformes; family Clupeidae; genus Alosa; species Alosa alosa. The sequence continues at coordinate 11,800,245 of NC_063191.1, forward strand.
ATGAATTGAATATTTTAAATGAATTTGAATAAATTAAGAATAGTAACCATGGTCCATTTCATGGTGGGGCTTCCACAGAAAAGCTTATACAGTATCTTACAGTATCTACTCCAGTACTTTTACACTGAGAGACAAGTCTACGCATGTAGTTTGGTCTGACCTGGACTTCTGACAGTGGAATGTGCAGAATACAGCTTCCTGCATGCTACATTAAGCAGAACATGTTTTCACTTTAGTCATCAGAGGACTGCTGTGATGAATGTAAAGAAGAAGAAGAAGAAGAAGAAGAAGAAGAAGAAGAAGAAGAAGGAAAGAAGAAGAAGAAGAAGAAGAAGAAGAAGAAGAAGAAGAAGAAGAATAAGAAAGAGGAAAAGAAGAAGAAGAAGGAGAAGAAGGAAGAAGAAGAAGGAAATTCATGTTCAAGAAGAAACCTACATAAAACTAAAACATGACTCATTCAGTTTTTTCCCCTTTTCCATTTGAATAAGGCTACTTGTTCATGGCATCTGATGTTCATCTTTTGCTGCGCAAGACATGCCATTACTAGTGGTTTGTTTTGTTAAGTTAAGCCGCCTGTGATTCATACAAATTTGCTTGTCTTTGGAGGAACAACTACTTTGGCTCTTATTGGTTTCTTTTGTTTTGACTGCAATTGAATTAGATGGGGGAGATACTGTCAATGTGACCAAGGAATGGTAAACCCCCTGCTAAATATGGGGCGTTGTGCTGTGATTTGTTTTGTGCTCTTGTACAAATGCTCTTCCAACAAACAAGTTGATTCACTGAGAGGACTTGCGTAGTTGTTCTAATAGTTAGTTGCACTGCAATTGGCTCTAAGCGACCTCTCAGTTGCTAAATGAAACTGACCGTCTGCAGTCAGAAGGTTGAGTTCAGTTATCTCCCTGGGTGGATGCAGAGCAATGTGTGTGTGTGTGTGTGTGTGTGTGTGTGTGTGTGTGTGTGTGTGTGTGTAATGACAAGGCTTTCACTCTGCCTGTGACTCATGCGGTGTGTATGTGCCTATCACTCAAACACTGGCTTCTAGCCCATCGGCACCGCAGAAAAGAATGGGAAGAATCTTTGCGAGAAGGTGGCGGGAAAAAAAAGAATGAGAGAGAGAAAGGTGGAGAGAGAGAGATGGAGAGAGAGAGGTGGAGAGAGAGAGATGGAGAGAGAGAGATGGAGAGAGAGAGGTGGAGAGAGAGAGATGGAGAGAGAGAGATGGAGAGAGAGAGGTGGAGAGAGAGAGGTGGAGAGAGAGAGATGGAGAGAGAGAGATGGAGAGAGAGAGATGGAGAGAGAAAGGTGGAGAGAGAGAGATGGAGAGAGATGGAAGAGAAAAACGTCAAGGTCCACAGCATTTTACTGTACAGCGCAGTGTGTTGTGGGTAGAGCAGCGCAGTTTTCTTTGAGCTTAATGCACCTTCAACCTCCACCATCCCACTACACTCACCCTGCATGCACCAAACACCCCCACACACACACACACACACCACACATCCACACACACACCACACACACACATACACCCACAACCCCCCACACACACACACACACACACACAACACACGTACACCACAACAACAACCAACACATATAAACACATAAACACCCCAAGCCACATTCACTTCCACACAGAAATACCATAAACACACACACACACACACACACACACACACACACACACACACACACACACACACACCATAGCACCAGCGCCACCACCATCTTCATCACCATCTCCAACCACCCCCTCAATAAATACAAAATAAATGGACCGTAGCCACAACCATCAGAGAAAAAGAAAGACAGAGAGAGAGAAGGAAGGAACAAGTGAGTGAGTGAGAGAGAAAGAGAAAGAGAGAGAACAATTAGTCATCGATTTCAAAAGAATGCGCACAATAAAACATTTCCCCCTTAGGTAAACCTGCTCAATGCAAACAAGAATTACTGCCCACGCTCAAGCTGTGAATAAGGCTCAAAGAATGCGGCTCTGCCCACTCGGATACCGCTCCGAGTGACACACATAGACGCCGCGCTGCCACAGTCCACCGCGGACTCAGCCCTCAGCCCGGGGCTACTGAAGCTCCACATGCTGCCTGGAGCTCCACAAGAGAGAGTATTTTCATACCGTACACACACACACACACACCACCATTAATACATATGGAGTATGGTTGTTTGGGTTTGAGTCAGTGTATACGTTTCGGAGCGTTGTATGTGTTCTATGGGTGGAGCGCTGTATGTGTTCTATGGGTGGAAGTCTTTTACTCCCCTACTCTCACTTCCCCGGTCTCACGCGTTTCTGAAATGTCTGTGAAATGACTGGGTTTTTTTTTATATTTGAGGAGCCTGCGTTTTTTTTTAACCTGGCATATCCATTCATATTCAGTGCACTGTAAACCACAATTATTATTTTGCATGTGTGTGTGTGTGTGTGTGTGTGTGTGTGTGTGTGTGTGTGTGTGTGTGTGTGTGTGTGTGTGTGTGTGTGTGTGTGTGTGTGTGTGTGTGTGTAATTTTTAATGGATGAGAAAGCTATCACACACACACACACACACACACACACACTCCGTAACCCCTCATAGCGTTGGCAGAGTTGAAAATGAAATGAAAATTATAGTTTTCCAGGACTCTTTTAATGGTCTTCTTTCATGTTGTCTCACATACTAAAACATCCTCTTGCAATAGACCCTTTTACACGTGTTCTCATACTCCATTATCACAAACTATTACTGCTTTTAGCGGAGGCTGTATGCAGAACTTGACTGACATGGCTTGCTTTGTGTGCTACTGGCCGGGTGTTTTGTGCTGGTCATTGTGTGTCTCTAGGCAGGGTGGCCTTGGTGGGAGAGTGTCCATACAGTGTGGTCGAGAAGCAGGCAGCCATCTCAGGGACGAACCATTGCAGCCATCCATCCGCTCCTGCCTCTCTGCTGTTACCCTGGCAACGACTGTCTCCAGGATACTTTTCTCTAACACACTGCTGGGTACCGCTTTTGCCTGGATTAAAACAGGGAGAAGTAAAGAGGGAGAGAGTGAAAGTGGAAAACAAATAATAATAATGATAAAAAAAAACAGAAATAAAATAAATTTCAGATAATAAATCCAGAGATAGAGAGAAAGGGAGGTGAGGAAGAGAAGAAAGTGAGAATTTCCCAATCCCACGTAAAATGTGCTAACATCAAAACAGAAGCAAAAGGTTAAGCTTCAGAAAACTCTTTGATCTTTTCTCATCTGAGAGAGTAGGTCATCAAAGACTGGAAACTACAGCAGAAAGTACAGAAATTGTTTTCTTATACAACCCTCCAGGCCGCACTGTAGGGGCCTCTGATTGATGCCAAATAATCCACTGGTCTCAACAAACAATTCTCTGAAACATGATGAGCGTCCTATGTCTAAACGAATGCACGGCTTTGGCTATGAATTTTATCCAGATGAATTGTGCAGAGGTGTAGCAGCACATCATGATGTTACAACATTACTGGACATGAGCTTTGGCAGCTTTCGACTTTATAGCAACCGTGGCCCCAAGGACAAACATTAAAAAACTGTTTTTTTTTGTTCTTGCTTTGGTGGAGTGTGACATCCTTAGAGGCTGTGAGGCTGTTTCCAGGAAGAAGAGATTTGCAGTGCTGTCCCTTCTTCACCCACACACTGGAGATGAGAAACGGGCTTCTCCACAGATAAACAGCCCCACTACGGCAGTGTCAGGAGGTCCACACACACACACACACACACACACACACACACACACACACACACACACACACACAGAGACACACAGACACACACACTCAGACACACACACTCACTCTCTCTCTCTCTCTCTCACACACACACACACACACACACACACACACACACACACACACCATACTCTCTCACTCTCTAACTCTCTCTCTCTCTCTCTCTCTCTCATACACACACATAACATACTATTACACAAAGGTAGGATGAGGCATGCACAGAGAAACAGGGTTAGATGCACACACACACACACACACACACACACACACACACACACACACACACACACACACACACACAAATGCACCTCTGAAAATGACAGAAGCACACAAAGACATACAAATGTGTGTGCCAGATCTGTATGACACACACACACACACAAACAACACACACACACACACACACACACACACACACACACACACACACACACACACACACACACACACATACACACACACACACATACACACACATGTACAAATCTGCATACACACAAATACAGGAACATCTGATAAACAGTTTGTTACCACACAGATAAACAGATAACCTTTTGCATATTATATTGATAGGAGGCCTGTCCCACTCTTTGTTTGCAAGACACTTTCATTTCCCAGCTTTAGAGCAAATCAAAGCCTCAGCAAAGCCTCAGCAATCCGCAATAGGGGCATGCCGTGAGCAAACCCCATCCCATAAGGGCAGCCCAGCAGGCACTAACTGTAACTCTTAAACATATCTAACTCAGAGCCACGCAAGATCAGGCCTGGAGATTACCCTCTTCATTTGCATGCTTTGATGTGTGTGTCTATGTGTTGTGTATAGCCGACATCTTAGCCAACATGTTTTTTTTTTTTGCATGGCAGGTGCACATAAGTATAAGTATATATACTCTTTTTATCCCGTGAGGGAAATTTGGTCTCTGCATTTATCCCAATCCATGAATTAGTGAAACACACACAGCACACACACAGTGAGGTGAAGCACACACTAATCCCGGCGCAGTGAGCTGCCTGCATCAACAGTGGCGCTCGGGGAGCAGTGAGGGGTTAGATGCCTTGCTCAAGGGCACTTCAGCCATGCCTACTGGTCGGGGTTCGAACCAGCAATCCTCCGGTTACAGGTCCGAAGTGCTAACCAGTAGGCCACATAAACATATTCATGTTTTTGCTATACATGAAAGAAAACAATGTGATATATAACATGTAATGTATAATGTGTTTGTTATACATGAAGGGAAATAATTAGAAGAGATGGCAGTCAACTTAACTGTAAGCCTACTCCTGGAAAACTCTGCTGTTCCCCATTTGTCTGATAAAACACAGACGAATGTCTGTTATTGTGATCTTCGATGTTGTTCCATTCAGAAGATAAGACATTTCTCGCTCTTTGGGCCAAGATCAGCTGCTGTTGAGTCATTCATATTTTCATTCAGTTTGTTGCAGTAACTGAACACAAGGGTGACAGAATAGTACTTACAAATTGGGTGAAAGATGACAAAATGGGTCAGTAAAACACAGGATTCCCCTGGTGAGCCGGGGAGCCAAAAGCTGTCCTACGCGGTTAGACAACTAAAAATATTAATGGCATGCCATGAATTAGGCAACACAAGACATGATGACTTGGGTAGAGGGTCACCGACCAAAATCCAGAGGCTCAGGGTGTCAGTCTCCATAGGACACTGTTCCATCCTTGCCCACCCTGCAAACTGTAAGAGTCCATTTTTTTCATACCATTTTACAGAAAAGAGAGGTAGGCTTCCATGAAAAAATATGGTATTAAAAAATGGATTGATTGGCCTACTTATTTCATATGTTAATTCCTCTCCTAGCCAATGAAGGCCAATAAGTCTAAATAAGTCTAAATTATGTCAGGTTTCTGTGGTGTTGAAGGGATGAGAGTTGTAGACTCCGGGTAGATGGGACACCAGTCCATCATAGGTAACCTCCAGCCGAAGGTGATACCCCTTTCTTTTCTTTTTTTATATTATATTATATTATATTATATTATATTATATTATATTATATTATATTATATTATATTATATTATATGCTATAATATATTATAGCATAAGTGAGTATTGAATGAATGAAGTGGGGAACATGTTTGCAATAGCAGGATGCTGTTGATAGAATGGAGAGGTCTAGAAGCCAGTCCCTGCAGTACACCTGTCCTACTTTGCCAAGCTATGGACACGGGCTGTCCACAATAGCCTACACTCCAGGATGTGGTTGAAAAGAAGAGCTGTTAAATATGTGTACTGTATAGTCACAGGAAATACAGGGCTTTTTAGCTGTCTGAGAACAATAGAAAAAGATGCCAATGGCTGTTACTGACATTACAGAAAATTGGATTTTGAATGTTTGGTTAGAAAACAATGTTGTTTTGAAACATAGTTGGAGAAGTTGAGATTGCTGAATGATTTGAGCTTTCATCCACTTTTGTCATATATGGTATTTATGGCAATTATGATGATTATGCCTGGTTGTTTTCTTTAATGTGGACCTTTTTTCAGCGTGCTGTGGTTTAAAAAATTGTGAAAATGTTTGACATTTGCATCTTGACAATCTTCATAACCTGTGTGTGTGTGTGTGTGTGTGTGTGTGTGTGTGTGTGTCTGTGTGTGTGAGATGCTGAAAGGATTTACATACTGAGCAGGAGCAGCATATGGTGTGTGTGCATAGACACTGCAGTTTTAAAATACTTAGTTAGTGACTCACGACCCTTGACACTTTGCACTACAAAAGACTGGGTGGGGTGGCCTGACAGCTAATGCAGCCGGGAGCAGTTAGCCTAGCACAGAGGGAGCCAGAGAGAGAGAGAGAGAGAGAGAGAGAGAGAGAGAGAGAGAGAGAGAGAGAGGTGAAAGGGCCATTAGCTCATCACTTCCACAAATGTCAGAACAATTACTGCGCGTCTGTGACTCACCTCCCAACCAGGTGTCCTCTTGCTTCCACATGCTTTCCCCTTAACCCTTAAAGGTGTAGGTTTTTGAACGTTCTAAGTTCCGCAACAATTGAAGGTTCTAAAATTCTATGTTGAATTCAATGAACCCAGATATTCTTTAGAACGTTCATTTCTCAACATTCCCGTACTCCTTTAAGGGTTAAAAGCCAGATGCGAGGAATCCGCACTATGCAGACCGCTAGGGCAGGGACACACCTCCGTCAACACGCCACTAAAAAGGAACAGGGGCCCCACCTCCACCACCTCCACCACCTCCAGTCACACACACACACACACACACACACACACACGCGCGCACACACACACACAGCTCCTGGTGTGGCATCTCCAGACATGGGAGCCCTGTGGTCACCAGCTTTTAAGGTTCTGCATGTTTTATCTTTCTTTCATTCTTTTTCCTTTTTTCTTTCTTTTTCTTTCTTTCTTTCTTTCTTTCTTTCTTTCTGTCTTTCTTTCTCTCTCTCTCTCTCTCTTTCCTCTTCCTCTTCTTTGTTTTCTTTTCCGCTCCAAGCTCCCTCTGCCACCCTCAGTGCCCTCTCTCCCCTGGCTCTGTAAAGCAGTGCCCCCTTTAGCCACGCAAAGCTTCTCATCCCCAGTGGAATGCAATAAGGCAGACAGGGAGAGGGAGATAGAGAGAGAGAGAGAGAGAGAGAGAGAGAGAGAGAGAGAAAGAGGAAGAGCATGAAAAGAGATAAAGAAGGTGAGACAGACGTACAAGTTATCAGAAAGCAAGAATAGAGTGATAGAGACACAGACAGAGTGAAAGAGAGACAGATAAAAAGGTAGAAATTGAGCATGCTATTTGAAAGGGGGTACTGGTCCCATTCCTTGAGGGGGGGGGGGCAGTCTTTCAGACTGCAGAGGTGCACATCTGTGGATCTGTGCTATATAATGAACATTAACAACCAACCAAGCTCTGGGGTGGAGGGGGTTGTATGTGCTATGTTCTTCACAGGGCTCTTTTGCATCCCTTAATTACCCCACCCTCAACCCCTCAGGCTTCACTCACCATGTACCAGCATCCTTAACCTGACCATGACCCTATTCTACTGCTTGCCCCCAGTTCTGTTGCCCTAGTCCTAATAACCCCAGTTACAGTGCCACAGTTCTAACAGCCCCCAGTTCTATTGCCTCAGTTCTATTTCCCCTGTTCTACTGCCCCCAGTTCTAGTGCATGTGAGTGGTGTTTGCCCACCGACAGGAGGAGCAGTACTGTGGCTGGTTGGTGGAGCTGTAAGTGTTGTTGGTGGATCTGCAGGCCAAAAGCTTCTGTGAGCACTCTGGCAGCTTTCAAACGCCTCCCAGATGAATGAGGGACAGAGAGAGAGAGAGAAAGAGAGAGAGAATCTCTGAGAGGGAAAAGCTAAGGTTACCCAAGGGGGTGTGTGTGTGTGTGTGTGTGTGTGTGTGTGTGTGAGAGAGAGAGAGAGAGAGAGAGAGAGAGAGAGAGAGAGAGAGAGAGAAAGAGAGAGAGAGAAACAGTACACCTGGAATTCTGTAAGAACATCTTGGGGGTACACAGGAATGCAACAAATATTGCATGCAGAACAGAACTTGGAAGATATCCACTATTAGTTGATATACAAAAAAGAGCATGCACATTTTATTACCATGTACTGTCCTCAAAACCAGAGGAATGTAATCACAGTGCCCTTCTACAGAGGAGTACCCACCCAGAGAGAGATCCTTTTGATTACCTTATATCAAAACACAATTTGAATTTGAATACACTTGACATGTCTCAAGCAAAGTTAAAACATATCGAGAAATTAACAAAAGATGAATATTACAAAATTAAAAAATCCAACAAATTGAAATATTATCAAAAAATAAAAACAAATTATGAATTGGAACCATTTAACAAATATCAAAGATTATAAAAAAAGGAAACTTCTAACTTCCTTCAGAATTAGTAAGCACACTCTGGAAGTTGAGAGGGGTACTAGGCACAGGCAGACATGGAAACCAAGAGATGAAAGACTATGTCTACAATCCCACGAAGGAGTAGTAAAAGATGAGTTACACTTCCTCACAGAATGTAAAAATTACACCCTGGTTAGGAGAGAATTCTTTGACCACATTGGCAAGATTGCTCCCAAATTCCCCATGCTAAAAAGAAGAGAGGCGAGCCTCATCCAAGTGGGTCAACAGTCTCACTCCACATTTTTATCCAGATTGACTTTTAAACTGAAAATTCCTCCGATCCCTTTTCCCCCTCTCTCTCCTGTCCCTCCTCAGTTTCTCCCTCTGCCATTTGCAAACCCACGTGTAACCGTCTAACCCATGATCTAATTCCTGCCACGTGTAGCGTGGGGACCATCATGTGACAGTGACAGATCTCTCTCTCTCTCTCTCTCTCTCTCTCTGTAGACAGCTAATGCATGTCTCTGATTCACCAACATCAGCAGGTGACAAGGATGGTGTGCGCAATGAAATAGCTTCCCCTACAACAAAGGTTCCCCATTAACAAGGATGCATGCTGGTGAGGAAGTGGGGGACCACGGGCCACACCAGAGGGGGGTGTGCTGTCAGCGGCTAATTTAAAATCTGCCGAATACCTGTGCAGGATGTGCAGTCCACTGTACACCTCCAGCAGCAGGGCCATGCCTGTCATAGGCTCACACACACACACACACACACGCATCAGGTTTTCAAAACAGTTAACACCCATGTCTGAACAAAAGCACTCTGGCCAAAATGACACATTTTGCTTGCAATAGGCTGTTAGTCTCTCAAAACACTTACAGTTTTTCTTGATCGTTTTGATACCTGTGTCAACTCTGACATCATGTTCTCAAAACAGTTAACACCCATGTCTGAACAAAAGCACCCTGGACAAAATTACACATTTTGCTTGCAAAAGGCTGTTACTCTCTCAAAACACTTAAAACATGCAGCAAAAGCCAATCTTGCCTTCAAACACTACAACTTGTTGCCCAAACACTCTTTAATCAATCATTACACACTGGACAACAAAGTGCAAAATCTAGTTCTCAAAATGAGCATTTTTGCTATGTCTGTTCCATTACTTTCTAATTTTTCTGATATCAGAAAAAAACTGTGAAAAGACAAAATGTACTGAATAAAAAAATAATTTATTCATTCCTCCCAAGATGTACTGTCATTGACATGTAAGACATACAGTAAACACCTAGCAAGATACAGTACATTTCATTGAACTACAACTTTTCATGTTTTCATCGAAATAGACCTTCAGTAAACACTGTTTGTACTGTTTTCTCCACCAAATAGGCAATACAGTACTTTGTCTAAATGTACATTAGATCCATACTTGCAAATAGCAACACAGAACAGACATGTCTTATGTATAATGAATGATTGCTGATTGAAGAATTGTGCAAAGGAGTTTCACACAGGTGTATCAGAGATTCAGACTTATGCAAGGAATCTATACCACCTGTGAAAAGATGTTTTCCTTTTGTTTAGCATGGGAAAACCAATAGGAGTTTGGGGCTTTTGAATGACACCTGTGTTAACTGTTTTGCAAAAGGGTGTGAGAAATGTGTGAACCCAATGAAAATGTGTGAACACATTCACAACGACTTCTGCTGTGCAAAGAAAGTAGTCATGAAGACCAAGGGCCTGTCCACACTGAGACGCTTTTTAGGTTAAACGCAGAGGTTTTGCTTCGTCTTGGCCGAGCGTCCAAATGAATCCTGTTAACGCACTGCCCGAAACCGCACTTTTTTGAAACCTGGTCCCAGAGTGGAAAAATCTGAAACCGTGAGCCCGCTTGAATTAGTTTAGACAGCTAAAACCGCGACATCCCGCTTGCGTATCGATGATGTCATCGCCACACCTCAGGTGCCCTGGACTTGCACTTATAGTATTGCCTAACAATACTAGTTTTCATACATGACATTACCTATGATTACACTCCGTAAGATAAATATCACAACTGGTGCTGCGAATGGCCGATAGCTTATGACTTGGTGGACTGAACACTGTTTTTCCCGGTGTTTTTTATGCATTATAGCTACTGTCAGTGACCTGAGAGAACTTAAGTTATTAGGAAAGTGCGTGTAAGTTTAGGCTATATTAATTTGTGCGTAGTGCCAGTGTCATTCATTTATTTTACATGTCTTACAACATATATACATGCATTCACAGTCGAAGTGAAATCAGATAAGCATACAAAGACGCTTTAGAACTCACGTTAAGCCGATGGTAGCACACTGAATGCAAATGCGCCGATTTGATGCAGGCAAAAGTATTGACTGTTACTAACGAAGGTTTTATAGCAATATTATAAATGTGGCGACAGAATAGCCTAGAACTTGGGTAAGCCTTGGCGCTTAGTAGCCTAATCAGCGTGATAGCCAAAACTAATGTGAATCACGGACTATCCTACAACCAAAGAAAGTAAAGGGTGATTAGTAGGCCTACCTGGCGTTAGCCAAATAAAGGACGGACTGCACCCTTCACAAACCGTGAAAATAAAGTTTATTAGTTTTTACAGTTGACTACAGTTGACAGTTCACCATCAGTCCACACCTATAGGCCTGGGGTATGAAGTAACGCGTTGAGTCGTGTTGAGATGGATCCGTTTGGACGCAAATATTCTTGATGCGGTTTCAGGGAAGACGGAGGAAAAAAAAGATCAGTTTGGTACGTGTGGACCAGGCCCAAGTGGAACCTTTTCTACTGTTTTCTTCACCAAATAGGCAATATAGTACTTTGTCTAAATGTGCATTAGATCCATACTTGCAAATAGCAACACAGAACATGCAGACATGGCATCTCTTATGGATAATGAATTATTGCTGATTGAAGAATTGTGCAAAGGAGTTTCACACAGGTGTATCAGAGATTCAGACTTATGCAAGGAATCTATACCACTCAGAAAAGATGTTTTCCTTTTTGTTTAGCACGGGAAAACCAATAGAGTTTGGGGCTTTTGAATGACACCTGTGTTAACTGTTTTGCAAAAAGGTGTGAGAAATGTGTGAACCCAATGAAAACGTATGAACACATTTGCAAGAGATGACTTCTGCTGTGCAAAGAACGTGTTCATGAAGACCAAGTGGATCCCAGTTTCCTTAAGCGGGTCAAAACAATCGAGAAAAAAATTATTGTATAACCTATTTGGTGAATAAAACAGTACAAAAGGTGTTTACTGTAGGTCTATTTTGAAGAAAAAAAGTTTTACATTGAGCACATCAGTGTTCAACTGGTTCTTATAAATGTCTATTCATATGATGGTTTGTGTGTCATTTGAAAACAAAATACAATTTTGAGAAGAAATAACATTGTTTTGAATGTAAAGTTTCATTTTGCAGGAGAATTGAGAGGTTTTGTCCATTGTGTGTGTGTTTTTGGATTTGTGTTTAGAGTTCTGAGAGTACGAGGCATCCTTTCAGAAAATGTGTGTAAACAATCGAGAAAAACTGTAAGCAGGTCAAAGCAGTCAAGACAAACTGTATTGTAATCTCACAATGAAAACAATGAGGAAAAATCCATTCTTGAAGGGAAGCAAATTTATTTTGAGAAAAAGGAAAATCTCATAGAGAAATAATTTCTTTTTTAACAAAAACATGACGCTTACGATTATTGCCTCCCCTGCTTGTAATACCTTCTTAAGCCTCCCTTTGCCAATAAAACAGCTTGTAATATTCTCCTATGACACCCCATAAAGTTGGAGAATAAAAACCAAGGGATTTAAGACCATTCGTCTTTACAAAATCTCCCCAGATCGTCAAGACTCCTTGGTCCACACTTGTGCATTCTCCTCTTTGACTCACCCCACTGTTTTTCTACGGAGTTTAGATCAGGGGACAGAGATGGCAATTGCCGAAGCCTGATTTTGTGTTCAGTAAACCATTTTTGTTTTGATCTGGACGATTGTTTTGGTTCATTGACCTGATGAATGATCCAATCATGGCCCACTTTCTTGGCAGAGATTGACAGATTTCCTTTGAAAATGTTCAGGTTCTTCTTGGTGCTCATGATACCACACACCTTAATAAGGTTCCCAAGGCTTTCGGGAATAAAATCAGCCCCACAACAGCACAGCCCCTCCACCATAATTATCATTAGGCATGGGGTTCTTTTCAGTATAGTCATTATTCTATGTGCGCCAAACCCACCTAAAATGAGACCAAAGAGCTCAATTTTCATTTCATCTGATAACACACCACACTTCCAGACAAAGTCATTGTACCATTCAGTAACTACTGCAGTTTACATTTGTAATTAAATGACTGGAAAGGCTTTTACCTGGCATGCCCTCTAAATCATTTATTAGCAGTGAGGTCACTTTTGAACATTTGTTGGGGGACTTGGTGATGTTAAGATAATACCATTTTCTGTAACTCTCAATCAGTGGTTCTTTTGGAATGTTTTGCTTATCCTCCATACTATGTGAGGGGGCAAGATAACCAAGGATCTTTGTCCAAACATGTTTGTCACATTTCCAGTTGATTAGAACCTTTTAATTATTGTTCTAACTGTAGGCATTTTCAACAAAGTGCCTTGTTTTTATGACCATTCACTGACTTACAAATGTGAACACACTTTTTTTATTACTATTTAAATTTAGTGTATTCTCTTGTCTATTTTCCTATGTTGAAAAATGACTTGGGGGATTTAGCCTCTGTGTCACTTTATTTTCATACCTTAGTGAAAAAGAAAGTCATGAACTACTTCATTCAGTTCACAGACATTTTGATTAAGTTAAAGAAGTTAAAATTAAATAGGAATATGCTTCTGTTACATTTTGTATATTTTAAGATTTTCTAGGGGTGCCAATATTTGTGGGAAACGTGTTTTTGTTAAAAAAAATATCTATTTCTTTATGAGATTTTCCTTTTTCTCAGAATAGAATTGCTTTCCTTCAAGGTTGGATTTTTCCTCATTGTTTTCATTGTCAATACCTGTTTTAGTCAACTTTACCAAAGCTGCCAATAATTCTAGGTACTGTATTTATTAGCAAAGCATCCTTAAATGCTCTATATATTTCTTCAGTGCTACAGTATGCTATAGTAATCAATCTAACATAACACTGCCATTTAGATCAAACCTCGTGAGAGCACCATTGAGAATATACTTAAACAATTTGGTTTGGTTTATGGTCCACTAACCCACTCTAATATGCCAGGCCTATGATGAGTGCCCCACCTGTGGCAGGTACAGTTTATCTCCATAGGAGCTCCACACACCTGAGTGTGAGATCTGGATCAAGCAAATCATTCCGCATATAATCTTCGTTCACTTTCAGAAAAGGAGGAAGGTTGCTCTGACACCCGCTCGGAGAAAAGCTGTGAAATACTGTGCTGCTTTGTGCGTGTTCTTGTGTGTGTTCTAGCTGAGAAAAAAGAAATGAAAACAAAAAAGATAGAGGGAGGGAGAGAAGAGAGAGAGAGAGAGAGAGAGAGAGAGGGAGGGAGAAAGAGAGAGAGAAGAATGAAGAGAGAGGGAGGGAGGAAGAGAGAGAGAGAGAGAGAGAGAGAGAGCGAGTGCTTCCCCCTAAACCACCCCCCTCGTCTGTCTATTTTTTCCTCTTTTCTTGTGTGCGGGTGAACTCCTCACCTCGCTTTAGGGCGCGTTAGCCCACTTGGCTGCTCTGCCTCAGACTCCCCCTCACGGCCGCCTTGGGAGAGGACACCCCTGACACCCCATCCGAGCCGGGCTGGGGTGCACCGACGCTTTTAAACACACACACACACACACACACACACACACACACACACCACACACACCCCACACACACACCCCACTGCACTGGAGGGCACGGAGAAACCCTGCAGAAGAGGTGGAGGAGGCAGAGGCTCTGAGCTTGAAGGGGGTGACACCTCCTCCTCCACTCTTTCCAGCGCCCTCTCATCCTCTCACTTCATCTCTCTCTCTCTCTGTTCCATTCCTCTCTCTCCTTCTTTCTGCCTCCTCCCCTACCCTTTCTCTTGTTCTTCTACTTTTCAGTCAAGGCCAATCTGGATTCAATGCCGAACCTGCGCATCTCCAACAGCGATGTGACATAGCTGGTTTGAAGAATAGATCTGAGCACCGAGCGCGTAACCGAGACATTTTGTGCCGTGTTTTATAACATTCTGACTCAAATCTGCAGTCGTCTGGGTCGTCTTCTTTTCACACACAATGGGAAGTCATCTTGTGTTTTTTTGTGATTTTTTCTCCTGTTTGAGGAGAGAAGGGGGATGAATGTGTTAGGTGTCAGATTTTGGAATCAAGCCAGATGTCAGATGAGCCGACGGATCCGAAGCGGGGAAGCGAGTGATTGATTTCCAGTGGGTGCATTGAGTGACACCTTTGTGGGGGGAAAAAACCTGAGACTACAGCGAGATAATCACAAAAGAGATTAAACAACAAAGAAAAACCTCAGAAACACATAAAATTCACTGAAGCTGTCAAAGCAAATCAGGGAACTCAAACATTGGTTCCACAAGCGACACTGGCTCAGATCTGGCCCTGAAATTGGCCAACTGTGGGCCAGAAAGGAAAAGCCTCCCCCTTGTGTCCCCATGTCCGATGTTGAGCGAGCCGCGTGGTTAGCGGGGAGGGGTGGGGTGGGGTCAGCGGTGGTAATGACACGTTGAGCAATGGTGAAACCAGGAGAGGATAGGGAGTGGGGGGGTTGACTCCTCTGGCTCAGATGAGTTAATCTCCCAGTCTGGAGGATAGTAACATTAGGAGTGCTAATGGTCATTTATCACCAAGGTTAGAGTAAACACACACACACACACACACAGACGCACGCACACACGCACACACGCACACGCACAAACTCATTCACACACTCACACACACACACACACACACACACACACACACACAAAGAGAAGGTGTGAGGGAGAGGAAAAGAGGGAGAGAGAGAAGGACAGAGATAGAGAGAAAGAAGAGGGTGTGTGTGTGTGTGAGACAGAGCAAGAGAGTGCAAGAAGCAGGAAGACAGAAAAACAGAGAGGAGAGTGAAAAGGGAAAGAGATGAGAAAAAGAGTGAAAAAAGAGAAAGAAGAGAAGAAAAGATTAAGGGGAGAAGTCGCTAGAGAGAGCAGCTGGAAGGAGAGAGAGAGAGAGAGAGGTGTTAAAAGAGAGAAGAGAGGGAGAGAAAAACAAAGAGAATGTGAGAAAGACAAGTGAGAAGATGGAAAGAAGGAATGATATGAAACTGGAGAGAGGGAGAGAGATGGAAAGATAGAGTGATAGAAACGTAGATAAAAAGAAAATACAGAGAGGATTGAAAGAGAAGAGAATAGTATGTGATGGATATAAGAGAGAATAGAGAGAGTGAGTAAGCGAGAGAGTGAGTGAGTGAGTGAGTGAGTGAGAAAGTGAGTGAGTGAGTGAGGGGAAAAGCTTAGAATGATTTTGGAGAGAGGAGAAGGGAGAGGAAAAAAGAGGGGATGATTGAAATACTGAGGGCTGACGGAAAGAACGAGACAGACGGAGAGAGAGAGAGAGAAAGAGAGAAAGTGTGTATGTGTGTGTATATGTGTGAGAAAGAAAGAGAGAGAAGGAGAGAGGGGGGGGCAGTCATCCATCTGTGTAATTTATGTGAGAATGGACGTGTCGAGCTCCACACACAGGGGGGTCGAGGTGTATACATTCCTCCCTCTGTTATTCTGTTGTTTGAGGTTTTGCCTGAAATACTATGAATGAGCTGGGGTAGAGGGTGAAGGGTGAGATGGGGGGGCTTTAGAGGAAAAAAGGAAAGCGGGTTGGAGGGGTACCTGATCTGAAGGTGGCCCCCTTCTCTCTCTCTCTCTCTCTCACACACACACACACACCGACACACACACACACACACACACACACACACACTAACACACACCACCTTCTCACACCCCAGACAGGGGTGTGGGGGGTGGGTTCAGGGGAGAGAAAAAACAAACCCAGGCTACACTAATATTTCCTTTAGGCTTCTGATATCTTAACAGCAGATTGGAGCAGGTGACGTAGTGAGGCTCCTCAGGCTGTTTACTCATCCTCATTGCATTTAAACAGCGTCTGCTAAACTTCCTTCGCCAAACCCCCCCATTCAGGACCTTCTGCGCAAGTCTTAATGTATTCTGCAGCCGACTTCAGATAAGAGGACCTGTGAGGCACCTCCAGAGGCAGACTACCCTTGGTATCTCACAACACATGCATTACTGATACAGGCAGGGAGTCAATGTATACACTTATATACAAGGTGTAGCTATAAAACAACTAGACAGCTATTATGAGAATTCATAGAAGATTTTTTCATTTCAATCAATTAACACTTACAGCACCAGTCAATATTTATTTAGTAGTTTATGTTAACTGCACTTTGTATTCAGGTTTACGAAACTGATAATGTAAAATATAATTTTCATCGTTTTTTAATCTGAGATTGGTTTTGTCCCCTGGGGTGAGTCTCTCGTTTCTTTTTTGTTTCTTTTGTGAAATTATGATTTTTCTTTTCCAACAAAGAGTCATAACAGTATCTTTTTTGGTGAATGCTACGCTGGCATACTCATTTCACTCTTCTCTAAACTGTTTGCAAACATGCAAACACACACATACACACACACACTGAAAACTCTGAAAAAAAAATCCCCCTGCTTTGCAAGTTCAGTCAAGGTAACTAGGGACAGAAAAAATGATAACAATTCTGTCGGTTCATGTTCCTGTTGAATCTACATCCACGGCTACATATTTCTTGTATGCATGTGATGATAAGCAGACTGACTCATAGCTAATGCACTGTATCTGTTAAAGAAAAATATGGCATTTCACAATCAACTCTATAAATCCCACCACACACTCACTGAACCCATTTGTCTCACCTCTAAATCATCTACAGTGATTTTTTTGATTTTTTTGGGACAGCAAGTTTGCTGAAAGAAGTCAGACACAGCTATTCAGGAGTGATTTACACAAGAGGATGAGCTTTGGAGGGATCTGTCACACTATGATGCTTTGCTTTAATTGCGTACACATAAATCCAGGCTAGGGGAAGGAGAGGGGGAGACAGAGTAGGTGCTCGGCTGTTTGCAGCCATTACTGTTGTGTACAATTAGATGATGAGAACAGCCTAAACTAAGTGATCAACTAACTAAACGATTGACTAGTCTATCTATCTATCTATCTATCTACAGTATCTATCTATCTATCGGCACTGTATTTTTCCATACTCTGTATTGTGCTATTGTGGAAAATTCTTGGTTTGCAAGACCATGAGAAAGCCACAGGTCTAGATAATGGGAGGAGACAAAGTAGCGTGAAAGAGACTTAGTGTGTGGAACCCTCGGTATACCTCCATGTTATGCGTAAACATGTTCTATGTCAACAGAAAATGTTTAATTTACAAAAGCCTTGAGTGAGTTTAGAATTAATGAAAAGGATAGACAATTCACTGATGGCATCATTTGAGTGCAATGTAAGACCTTAACAAATAGCAATATAAAACTGAGATTTAGGTCCCTTTCTCTGCATTTAGTTTCACATAGTTAAAGACTAAGACTAATAGAATCAGTGATCCAATTGCGTAGTATATTGTATGCCTAAAATTTAATTTAATCAGGTCCATTTCTAGTAAACAACAGTGAACATGAAGATATTACAATAGAGACAATATGTGAACCATCACCTTACAGAGTGTTGGTGAGAAACTGACATTCAGGATATTTGAGAGCAGGCCGACACCTGAGGATATAAATGCACTCTGAAGTTGGGTGACAGTAAACAAGGTAAACTATTGATTTTCAAGAACTTAACAAGTGAAATGATATACAGCACACAGGAGGGGAAAAAAGCAATATTATCTGCCAAAACAACAACAATGATGGATAGGTAAACCTACCTGGATAAAGTGCATGGGTATCGCTAAGAATATCCTCAGAATGCACTGACTTCTTGAACATTCTCAGGTCAGTGTTGGTTGTTGGATTAGGGCCAGATCCGGACTGACTTTTTTCCGGAATCATCCGACACCATTACAGTTCTCTCCAGGTGGACCGCATTTCTTCATGACATCACGACAAAGGATATGCAAGAGCATTCATGATTTAAAAGGAAATTATGAGAAAAGACATGAGCCATTCTCATATTTGGGTAATTGATTTTGACCACTGAATGTTTTTGGTGTGTTCTAATTCCAAGTAAATTCGTCGATACATAATCCCATAGATGGGATTAAAAAATGAATTATTATTATTATTGTTGTTGTTGTTGTTGTTTATCTTATGCTTGTATTCATATATCTTTACATTTAGCCAGGGAGAAAATAATACAAACATCACATCATTTCCTTTGGTTCTGTATATTTTTGGAGCTTGATTAGATGTGCATTTATTTGTTAAGGGAAAGTGTTTTCTAATCAAATTTAACCTTCTGTCTGATCTGCCATTTTCTATAATTGTGTTTACAGTTTCTGGAAGGTTGATTGAAGAAACCCAGAAACAAACACACATATTTATATATTTTAGTGTGCTTATTAAGTTGAAATGGGATGACAAGTGTTCCGGTGAATCATTTGTTTTTTTTACTCTCTGTGTTTTTCACATACAGTATAGCTCAAGAGAAGTTTTCTTCATGTGTCCTGTTTTGGGATAATACC
>NC_063191.1:11822015-11829515 GCF_017589495.1 Alosa alosa
CCCCCGCCTCTCTCTCTCTATCCCTCTCTCCGTTCTCTTGCTCGCTCACTCGTTCTCGCTCTCCATCGCTCCTCTCATCCGCTCAGGCGCTCCCTCCACCGATACACTCATAGCTTCTCCACTTGCCACTCAGCACAATCAAATGGCACGCAGCCCCCGCTGGGTGAAAGAGTGTGTGTGTGTGTGTGTGTGTGTGTGTGTGTGTGTGTGTGTGTTTGTGTGTGTGCACGCGGCCATTTTTGTGGGTGCAAGTCAAATGCAAATGTGGAAATTGGGAAAAAAATTCTGGTCATTTTCTCTGCATGGTGTAAAAGCTTGAACTGTGGGCCCTCCCCACAAAAAAACCTCTATTGTGCAGTCTGGAAAACTTTTTGGATTGCTGCTTTCATCTACACTTTGAAAAAGTTACCTTTGAAACATTCAGACACATGATCACCAATACAGAGCACACATGCACACACGTGTGCGAGTGCATGCACACACAAACACAAACACACACACACACACACACACCAGCAGCAGTAACATGCCAGTACCACCCAAAAATACACACTTAATTAAACCAAGTTCATTAGGCAAGGACAACACCATTGCAACTGCACAGAGAGAGATAGAAAGCGAGAGAGAATAGGAGAACACTTGGCAGACGCCAGAGACAGCAGCGTGCAACTGCAGTGGGCGACAGACAGCGCTAGTGCCAGAGGAGAGAGGAGGAAATCACATTACACATAATGTATACAATGCACATACAGATCCATACATATGCAGCACCTCTGTACCGTTTTACACAGTGACGTCACATCACTGACTGCAGCGTCACTGTCAGGGGGAGGGACAGGAGGGTGGCGAGGACACTGCGAGGTTGAGGAAAGGACACATGGGGTGGTGGTGGGGGGGGGGGGTGGGGGGGGGGGGGGTGCCCTGGTGATGGGGGGGGGGGGGGTGCCAGGGAGGGGGCGTGCTCCCACTGCTGCTCGCGCCATGCCCCTCCTTTTACGTTCCTCGTACGTCACTTGGGTCGCGTCACGGTACTGATCCATCTCCAATTCACCACCCTTGGATGTGATGTCCCTGACTGACTGGTTGGTTTCCCCGCCCACGGAAGCGTCAGTGTTGTAGGTGTTGTTCGTTGTTCATCAAAGCAAGCTTGAAAGAAAGGGTCCAGTGATTGTCATTACAAGTTAAATTTCATATATTTCATGTCAGATTTACATGGTCAATTTTGGTTGATTTTTTGTTCATACTGTATGACATGACTATGATGACATGAAAGGAATGATGGAAATGATTATGACCCGGACTCAACTGCACACAGCTGTACCAATGAGATCTCCTCTCCATCTTCACACAGAGATAGACAGACACACATGGAGAGGACAGGCGATAGACATCTCCACACACACACACACATCAGCATATATTAGACATTCTTTGGTCCTAGCCATCTGCCATCTTCTCTCTAGCTGGTGCAAATATGAGTCACCCAGAAGAGTATCCAGTCCTAGGCACCGTGTGTGAAAGAACAGCAGTGGGCAGTGTCTGGACCTTACTCTCCACACGTCACCTCTGCAGCGCTTATGTTTTGAAATCCACTCTCATGGGAAGCTGAAGCTGTGCCCCTCACAGCCTGTAGCTTGACTCCCGTGGTTGATTCACTCACTGTCTGTATGGTGAAGAGGTGGCAAGCTGCTTCACACACACACACACACACACACACACTCTGAGAGCTCTGGGATTCTGGTCCATCTGCCCAGACTTACCTGCATGCCGCAGGGTCTGGACTGGAGACAGTCTCAGAGTGGACGACTGTGTCTTGTCTTGTCTCCTTGTCTGCTGTGTCTCAGTTGGAGCTGACAGGAAATAGAGATAGCTAACTATTAGCAACTAAATAGTTAAATAACTAAATAGCAACTAAAATAAATTGTTTTCTTGGTGTGCTTCATGATAAAAAGCATTGGTCAAACAAGTGAAAAATCCTTTAAACTCAACTGTTGGTGTTATTGCCTATGCATAACTTTAACATAGACATAGTCGCCTACTACAATAAGTATTACAATCTGCAATAATTATATGCAATATACTGAGTGACAGGGAATATGCAGTGATATGTCAGAATGTCAGTACAGTTATACATGGATAATTAATGTGTTATAATGTTTGTAATAAAGTTACTTAACATGAAGGGTCACAAAGCCGTAATTTCTACAACCCTGAGGGAGAGTTGTCTGTGTTGATGTCTCTCTCTCTCTCTCAGTGTAGGCTATGTGTATGTAAGGTTGCCAACCGTCCCGAATTGTGCGGGACATCCTGTATTTTGGGTGATTTTGATTTGTCCCATTAGGGACAGCTCCAGTCCCGATTTTCAATCACAGCTCATCGGCCTTGTTAACTTGTCAATAGTAGGCTACTGTAAACACACCTGGAACAAAGTGTCCAGTGCCGCCGCAACGTCTGTGCGCACGACACCAAGGGACAAAAGGGGCACCACAATTTAGCCACAGAAGCTTCACTGCAAACTGCTTTTCACTCTTCTTAGAGAATGATTACAATGTCAAAATACAGCAACAGCATCTTACATAACGATGACACTTTTTGGGTCCTCTCAGTCTCCATTAGCCTATGCACCAGATCTAACTTGAACGTTATGCTACACGTTTTAATTGAGAATGAGAGGGAGAGAGGGTGGACAATTTCAGCTGGCTTGTCATTGTTGGTAATTGATTTCACCTTTTTAATATAAGAAACTTTTAAAAGGAAATCATGAGAACAACAAAAACAACGCAAGGAGGTTGCAGAGTTATCCAGTTCACACTAGGCTACTGACCATTTATAAAATGTGAGGGCACTTTGACATAGGCTGCAGGCACTGTGATTTGGACTGTGATAGAATATGAAGAGTGCTCTTTGCCTTTGTGTAATGGAATTGAATTGGTGAGTCTTGAGGTCAATAATCCGTTTCCCTAAGCATTTACATGAATAGGCTATGCCTATTTCCACTCAGATAGCTAGGTGGCTATCGGTTCATAATTCACTTTTAATTGCAAATAGAAAATATCAAGCTAGCATCATTACATGCTTCTATTTTCACAGGAATGAAGGTTGTTTATACCAACTTAATATAGTTATCATTGTTAAATAGTTCCCAAACAGGCCAAATAATCATCCAAAAACTGTTTTTTTTTTACTATGAGAAATGATCAAAACTACACTCAACAGCCTACTTTTCTTTTGTTTTTCTTGTTTTAAATCACTGACCACTTTAGTTCCCCAGGACCTAGGGAGCACAAAAAGTGAAGGAGTATAAGGATGAGACATATTGCACAGATTGACCAACAATGCCAAAAACGCAGGTCTGGATTTCCTCAAGGACAATTGCTAATATTAAACAAGAACCTAAAAATCCTAATTCACAATAATGTGATTCGGACACAGATTAGGGTCATGCCAGCCATCTTTGTGGTCAGAGATGTGTTACCTGTACTCTAAATGACTGTCAGTCTTTTTTATTTGAGTGATTTGGGAAAAGATGTCCTTATTGACGTCAATGAATGTCAATGAATCACGTGATGTATGTTTTATATAAGCTCAACCATCCTATGTGGAGTTAGGATCTCTTCCCATTCTATCCTGTGATGGTGATAGACGGGCCAAATCAACCAATCAGATCAACGAAGTGTATGACGTACTAACAGAGTGTTGACGAAAATACAACCACAAGCTAGGCTACCCTTAACCTACACCCGCCTCAAAACCAACGCTGATTGGCCGTTCATTTGGCGAACGGCTCCATATTTTCTCCATCGCAAATAGCCAGACTGATCTGTGAGTAAAATAAAATGGAGCTTGCGAGATCAGGATGGTCTCATGGATCTCTTCCCATTCAATCAGGTATTAGCCTGACCTACGTTGCCCGAAAGAACTGCCAAGAGGTGTTGCCAAGATGGCTGCCTAGTGGCCAGACTTGCCCATAGGGATTTTGGCGACTTTTGCTTTGTGTCTTTTGCAATGCCTTGTTTAAGACTGGTCTCTTGTGTTTTAATATTGAGCCTAGGTTCTTTTTATATTTTAGTTTACTTATCCCATTTGTGTAATAAGTACTTTAACTCCATCATTGTACTGGCAGTTTCACCTCTCATTGTCCTGACCTGATACAGACACGTGAGGATGCAGAAACAGGATATGCTGTTCTATGATGACGATGATTAGGTGTGGGCGATTCATTTTAGGGGACGTTTTGAAAGTATTTGTGGTGTTTTGGAATGACTATGTAGAATGGTACAATGGGTGTGGTGTTCAGTATTTGTGTATGTGAGGAAGTGGAGAGGAATTGCCAACGAGGTAACTTACTACTCAAGGAGTGATTTGAAGAAGACAAAGTCATTTCAGGTCACTCTCCCCTCACCCCTCAACAAAATGGCCTCTTGATGAACAAGTAAGGCCAATCGATTTGGATTCCAGGGAACCCCACTGCTTTGGGATATGCCTCCTTGTGGGAGATTGTTATAAGGCATTCAGGATGCAATCACATACTCCAAGACTGCACACTGTGCCATTCAGGGAGAATCATAAAGCATCAGTCAATAACAAATGGACCTGAATGTGTTTTTAAACAGAACACCATTGTTCACAAGAAAGACTAATGTGTTCTGCAGACTTGGTTGTGTTAACGGTATCAAATGAAAGTAATGAAAATAACACCTTTGAATCATCCATCTGAATGCTCCTGATCACACACGCTAGAGCTCCTTCACAGGTAAAGTAAGTCACTAAAACAAACAAATGTGTTTCAGTCATTCCAGTGAGGGTTTAAATGTAAAATTAAAAAAAACTCCTCCACTTTTAAGGCCAGGTAAATTCAGGCAAGAGGGGGATGTGTGTGTGTGTGTGTGTGTGTGTGTGTGTGTGTGTGTTATAAAAAAGGTCTCTGAACCCTCTAAATGGGTCTTGACCAAGATACCACTGTTGCCTGGGTCTTGACCAATGATCACCAAACCCTGTTGCCCTAGAGACCAATCATTGTCATGCCCTGTCATCATGTTCACAATGATCATCATCACCATCATCACCTATCACCATCATCATCATCATTTTTATCATCATCTTTAATACCATCCCCATCATCATTACCATCATGTTTTCTATCATCCATCATCATTATCATTGTCATCCATCACTGTCATCATCATCACCAATCATCATCATCACCATCATCATCATCTCTATCATCACCATCATCATCATCATCACCATCATCATCTCTATCATCATCACCATCATCATCATCATCACCATCATCATCATCATCATTATTCATCACCACCATCATCATCATCATCATCATCATCATCATCATCATCATCATCACCATCATCATCATCACCATCATCATCATCTCTATCATCATCATCATCATCACCATCATCATCATCACCATCATCATCATCATCATCACTATCATCATCATCATCATCATCATCATTATTTCATTATCATTACCATTATTTCATCATCATCCGCCATCATCATCATCATCATCATCATCATTTTCATTATTTTATCATCATTATCATATCATCATCATCATTTCATCACCATTATCATCATTATTCATCATCATCATCTATCATCATCATTATTTTCATCCATTATTCATCTTATCACCATCATCATCATCATCTCATTATTCTATCATCATCATCATCATCATCATCATACTATTATCATCATTTCATTACCATCATCATCATTCTTCATTCATCATCATCATCATCATCATTTCCGATCATATCATCCATCATCATCATCATCATCACCATCATTTATCACCATCATCACCATCATCATTACCATCATCATCATCTATCATCATCATTTATCATCATTCATCATTATTTCATCATACCATCATCATCATCATCATCATCATTTATCATTCATCATCATCTCTATCATCATATCATCATCATCATCACCATCATCATCACCATCATCACCATCATCATCACCATCATCATCATCACCATCATCATCACCATCATCATCATCATCATCACCATCATCATCACCATCATCACCATCATCATCATCTCTATCATCACCATCATCACCATCACCATCATCACCATCATCATCATTCTATCATCACCATCATTATCATTATTTCTTTTATTATTACATCATATTATTATCATCATCATCATCACCATCATCATCATCATCATGCCATCATCATCATCATCATCATTCATCATCATCATCATCATCATCATCATCATCATCATCATCATCATCATCACCATCATCATCCATCATCATCATCATCATCCATTATCAATATCATCATCTTTATCATTATTACTACCACCACTACCACACCCTTTCACCCAGTTATACCCCACCAGTCTACATCCAACAGCCTAAAGCACACAGCTTCTGTCATTTCCATTGCTCTCTATGTCAGCAGAAATAGGCAGGTTGTGTGTGACGAATCATGTTTCGCTCTCTGTCTTGATGAGATGAGATGCAGATTAAATACTTGGCCTGCCTGCTGTGCATTACAAAAAGGAAAAAGAGATAATACCTTACATTCTTCATATGACTGATCACGATCTTTCTGGGGACTGCTGAGAAAGAGAGAGAGAGAGAGAGAGAGAGAGAGGGTCTGAAAGTCCATTGAGTTAAACGCTGAATCCATTTGCTTTTCAACTTTCCAGTTTGAGCTGTGGTTATCAATAATGTCTATTAGATGCAGCTCTAATGAGATCATGAATGATCATTCCTTTTAGTTCTACAGTCACAGGAATCAAATGAGTGTGTGTGAGAGTGGTGCTGTTGTTAGTAGGGCAAGACCTGGCCTTTTCTACGTCTGGGAGTTTTTGTGTGGCTATGATTCACTGCGCATAATGACCTGTTCTTTTTGTGCTTAATGTTAGCCATTATGATGTCGAGCACGGCTTTTGGAAAGCACAGTTTTGAGCTATCACATCTGCAGTATAAAACACATCAGATGAAACAGGGGAATATGGTGTTGTTGAGCTCACATTCACTCATTAATCATTGCATTGCTCATCTGAAAAACGAATCGGTGGATTCTTCAGTCGTGACTCTCACTCCACAGGACGTTGTAGTCAAGATTTTACAACATTCTGGAGATTGATCTGAGTTTAGCCACTTCAGCAGAGTCATACGTGGTCCTTTATACGATGAAAAAATGGGACAGATCATTGCTATTAACAAAGCCATGATTTTGATAACCAAATAAGAGTAGAGGCTGTATTCTAACAGATTTACTTACCCAAATATGCATCATCACCATGAAGTACAGCAGTGTGTTGTTTTTATGTGTTATTCCATATCAACAAGCAACATGTGAATAGTATGAATTCAAATTCAATTTATGTTGCTTTTATGTCTATGTTCTCTTGTATACTGTCCCTGTTTGATACTTTTATGTTGCTTTTATGTCTGTCCTCTTGTCTTATTGTACAGTGTCCTTGGGTG
>NC_063191.1:11837015-11872015 GCF_017589495.1 Alosa alosa
CTACCCCCCCCCTCTCCCCACCCAATACATACCCTCGCACTACCCCCACCCCTCTCCCCACCCAATACATACCCTCGCACTACCCCCCCCCTCTCCCCACCCAATACATACCCTCGCACTACCCCCACCCCTCTCCCCACCCAATACATACCCTCACACTAACCCCACCCCCTTCTCCCCACCCAATACTAGGTGCACCTACCCCCACCCTGTAGCTCTGGAGTACCCCCACCCCTGCCTGGGTGAATACAACCCTTAAAGCCCCCCCTCTCCCCACCCATCAGTGCATGTCTGCTCCTACCCCCACCCCTCTCTCCCCACCCAATACATACCCTCACACTACCCCCACCCAATACATGCCCCCAGACTACCCCTCCCCTCTCCCACCCAATACATGCCCTCGCACTTCCCCACCCAATACATACATGCCCCTCCTCTACCCCCACCCCTCTCCCCACCCAATACATACCCTCACACTACCCCCACCCCTCTCCCCACCCAATACATACCCTCGCACTACCCCCACCCCTCTCCCCACCCAATACATACCCTCACACTACCCCCACCCCCTTCTCCCCACCCAATACATACCCTCACACTAACCCCACCCCCTTCTCCCCACCTCTCTAGGTGCTCCATGTGCCTGTAGCTCTGGAGTGTTTTTTCCTGCCTGGGTGAGCACAAACTTAAAGCCCCTTAAAGATCATGTCAAGTGCATGTCTGCTCAGCCGGTAAAAGAGCATCCCATTCCCACATTTAGGAGCCGTAACAAGCCTCAGCAGAGTGACTTAGGGGCAGAGAAAGACAGGTAGGCGTAGGCATAGGTAGATAGATAGATAGATAGATAGATAGATAGATAGATACATACATACATATATAGATACATACATACATAGTCTGAGACAGAATCAGTGAGCGACAGTAAGTGATAGAAAAAGAGAGAAAGAGAGACCATGGCATCTAATGACTTTGCATGAAGACCTGGGGCCCTGTCACTCCCAGCACTGTTTGAAATCTCTATTTCTCTCTCTCTCTCTCTCACTCTCTCTTACTTTGTCTGTCTTTTGGATTTTTTAAGTGTACATTTTCACTGTAGGGAGAGAAGTTGATCATCTCTTCTCAATGGAAGTACTCATCACCCCATCATCCTTTCTCTCTCTCTCTCTCTCTCTCTTTATCTCTCTCTCCTGCTCCTGCTTGTCCTGACAGGCTGGGCCAGGCTGGGCCAGGCCCTCCCAGAAGCCTCCACACCATGCAGAGTTCAGCCCGTCCGCGTCCCAAACACAGGTATTTCACCCCTCAGGTATGCACACAATTGTCAGAGTGCTACAGGCAGATTCCCACTCGCATTCCTCAAGTGCTTCATCTTAATTACCTGACTGGGTGTCCATTAGGAGTTCTTGCCCAAACAGTTCCATGCTGGGAAGGTGTGGAAAGGACTCCATTAAGGACAGTTGACTGTTGAATGGGAGGAGCTGGATTCTGGTGGCAGGAGTGAGGGAATGTCCTCCCCCCTAGACATAACTAATCCCACCCAGAGACTTCAGTCAGGCCACCAGCAAGCTCGGGGATCATCTTATCGTCACACTGTTTTGTAGTTTCTGCCCCTTACTTAATTTCCAGACAGGTTTCACAAGGTCTTAAGTATTTTTTTGGAAGTGACTGGAGATCCCACAAAGCCTCCAGCAAAATAAACAAATAAAAAATAAAAAAAACAATCAACAACCCAAACAGGAGAGATGAGTAGAGACGAGTAGAGAAGAGAAGAGAAGAGAAGAGGGGAGGAGAGGAGAGGAGAGGAGAGGAGAGGAGAGGAAAGAAGAGAAGAGAAGAGAGGAAAAGAGAAGAGAAGAGAAGAGAGGAGGAGAGAGGAGGAGAGAAGAGAAGAGAAGAGAAGAGAAGAGAGGAGGAGAGAGAGAAGAGGAGAGCAGCAGACAAGAGCTCAGGAAAGTCCAGTCTATGGATACTGTCACGATACAGGTTATGAATCTGTGTGCTGTGGCATCAGTGGGTCACTCCAACAGAACAACGAAAGATAACCGCGTGTATGTACCTTCTGGCTGATTTGAATGTGTGTGCTTATGTCCTCCCAATCAATACCATGCCTATTTACAGCATTCTCTTCCCAGTGAACTGTAAAATAACAGGTTTAATCTGATTGATGATAATGTGTCGTGTATCATGCATCATCTGGCTCTACTAAGTCCACACGAATCAGTGAGGTACAATGATATCAGATCTGATTAACCTGACCAAATATACTGTATACCTGATAAAACAACATGAACAAACAACAAGCATAAAATCAAGGCACGTTATGTTCTGTTATGTTCAAGTTATGAAGTTATGTTCTGAATACTCAGAGTCTGTGTATGTACCCAGAGGATGCAGTAGAAAGAAAGAATTTTCTGGAAGCTGGACAATGCACAATGGTAAACTGGGCGTCTTTAGGAACGTGACCTGACAAGTTACCACCTGGGTTCACCAGACGCTGTGAGTAGTGTGAAAAACAGCTTGGTTGGGGAGTGGAAAATAAAACAAGCTCCTGTCAAGTCCAGTTTCATTCCCCGCTGAAACAGCTGAACCTGTGTGTGTTTTTCATGACAACATAATCCATAACTGTGTGTGTGCGTGTGTGTGTGTGTGTGTGTGTGTGTTTTGATTCCGAGCCCCCTGAATGGAACAGCCCAATCAATCCAGCAGTCTCTCACCTGTTTAACTTAGGTACGCGAGAACATTAAACAGTACTTAGACAGCGTCTTGCTTTCAATTATGCTCAAAGTGACGCAACGCTGTGTAGTTCTTTTACCTTAATGAGCTTCGAGCTCATTTTAATGATGACTTAATACGGAAAATGGCATGTCTGACATTGCCAATGCATGCCTAGAATGTCTGGTATTGCACTATGCAACTGTGTTGTACCGTACCAGATGGTGGTGATAATACCTCACTGTATAGAAAGAACTTCTACTTCCTCTGTCTTGGATCCAGTGCATTGGTGTATGGCAATTTCACCAGAATATTTTGTGTCTATTTATATGTCAGCAAAGGACCACAGAGAATCTGCAAGGGGCCGCAAGTCACCTGACCCCTCGAATTTGTCCCTGTTGACTTCTCTGTCTGCCTCCGTCTCTAGTGTCTGCCTCAAATCAGTGGAGTCTGAAGGTCAATTAGCCACATTCGTTTATGAGTGACAGACAATCCTGAGACACTTCAGACGAACTCTTCAGCCAGAGCGCTGACGCAAATCCAGATACTTCTCATCTGCTGATGTGAGATCCAGAGAGCTATTTAACCTCCTACTAGTTGACTAGTTAACCTCAGTGAGGAAGGCCTCCTGTTCTCAGTGATAACACCGAATTGCAGAAGCTTACCATCAAAGCAATGGCAGAGATAAGATGAGATAAATTGTTTATTTGTCAACACCAGCGAAATGTGGTTAAGACGAACTTAAGGTTCTTGGATTTACATTCATGTTATAGGAAATCAGGCAAACCCATAGAGCTTCTGATGTTGATGATAGATTGCCTTCCTCATGGAAATAATCTTCCTTTGCTGTCATACAGGAGTTGGAAGGATATTGTGCAAATAACATTTGCTTCATGTTAAAGCACATATGTGCTGTTCAACCATATACATTTTAGATTTTGTAGGCTATGGGAATTATGACTTAGCCTGGCCACGCCCACCTAGATCTGCTTTCAGGGAGATATTAGTCTGGAACACCATAATTCACTAACGTTTCCATCAGACTCCAAAATCAGCGACGAGAGAGGATGACGCTATAGTTATGAAATTGAAAGTGGCTGTGGTAAACGGTTGTAGCAACGCCTGCAAACATGTGCACATTTATTTACAGCAAAGGTATGCCAACATACATTGTTCCCTGACTGCTGATGCTGCTTATTGTTGGTTTGTAAAGTTTAGGCAAAGTAAGAAGTAACGTTAGGAATCCCTGATCAATGTGATTGGTTAGGCTTTCCCAATGATTTTGAAGTTAACGCAAAGACTACACCCGTCACCATGCTATTGTTGGAAACATTTCCCAATCGTGAGTCCCCAGACTCTTTTTCACAAAGTGAATGTGTCTTTTAACCAGGCTAATTATGACTGGCAAGTTTTTAATTTATCTTTTCAAAGAACACATTTTATCTGAAAAAAAAAACAGTAATTAAAGGCAGACATCCTGGCACAGATATAGATGAAAAAGAACATTCTGGTTCCTCTGACTGGATTTCTACTCAGAACGTATTGGTTAAATTACTGTGGCCATGTGGTTTGGTGCGGTGTGGTGCGGTTTGGTGTGCGGCGTAGGACTGAACCCTTTGTGAGGTGAGACGTGAAGGACGTCCCCTTTATTTGTCTGCCCTCTAAAAAGAAAAACTGGCCCCTCAACGGCAGCTGGATGACATCGCTCACACTCACAGGGCAGGAGATGTTCAGAAATGAAACACTCAGAAAGAAACACACACACATACACACACACAAATCTTCAACGCTTCACGCATTCTCAAAAAATAGAAAATAATTTGATGATCTTCTAAGAAGATAGATAGATAGATAGATAGATAGATACTTTATTGATCCCCAGGGGAAATTCAAGGTCTCAGCAGCATACAGACAACACAAACACATTCTTTAACAGCAGAAAAAGTAATTAAAGTATATAATATAAAAACACAACTAAGCAATAAGGACAGTAGAAGAATATGCTAAATATGCTAAACTAACTAAAAAACAATATATAAAAATATGCTAAAATACAAATTACAAAAATACAAATTAACTAACTAACACTTAATCTAAATCAATTCTAAAACAGTATCCACATAGTGGTGATTAATCAATCAGAGGCTTGCAATGACTGGAGGCAGGGACTGAGCCTGTGATTCTCTGTGCATAGTAAGGTATGGTAAGGTGCTCTGTGTGAGTGTCACGGTGGTAGTGCAATGGTGATGGTGGTCATTACATTACATTAATACACAGGATTAAAAACTGGCCCCTCAACGGCAGCTGGAGGACATCGCTCACACTCACAGGGCAGGAGATGTTCAGAAATAGACAAATCTTCAGCGCTTCACGCATTCTCAAAAAATAGAAAATAATTTGATGATCTTCTAAGAATGCTTCAACGCGAGGAACACATTGACTGAATTGACTCCAAGTTCTCATGGGGTTTCAGAAATAGATTATTTTATTCTGATGAGGGTAGTGATGAGCTTTTTTGTCAGTTCTTGTAAGACTGGATATTGTGAATAATCTGAGTAACACGTTCCCTGAACTTTACTCGAGGCAAAAGGTAATTAAAGGAATGGTGTTTCCTCACAAATAAATAAAATTGGAGCCAGAAAATGAACAGTCTTTCAATGTCTCTTTAATGAACCACTCTTTCAGGCACTAATGTAGTTTTCTGACAGCCACGTAAATATGGACAACATGAGCATTAGAGCATGAACCATGCCATAGCCAACCCAAACAAACACAGACGCACACATGCACATGTGCTATTCCATCATCAAACCATGAAAACTAATGAAACACATTTCCTGTCAGGTTACTGATTATAGTGTTATGAACTTCTAAATATAAAATGAATATAAGTATAAATATTTGTTATATTTACACATTTATACACATTTACATTTATGATATAAACATAAAGTGAATATAAAGTTTTAAAGATCCTGTAAAAAAATGACAATGTAAAAATGTATCATGACAAAACCTCTTAGGAATTATGTTAGATAATGCAGTCACAGTGATAATGCATTTACAGTATACACACTGAAGGGACCTTGTGGAAATACCCAGGTTAGTCCCTGCTTACATATGTGTGTGTGTGTGTGTGTGTGTGTGTGACTTCAGAGTCTCTGCCTGCACACTGTAAATATTACAATCATAAGCAGCAACAATGTCTGATCTGAATTTCCAATGGGTCATTACTAAAATGGAGAATTGATCATTCACGCCTCATTACTAATGTCAAAACTAAAAGCATCCCCTCCAATAATGCAGTTTTCAGGAAAATGTCTGCCCTCTGCCACCCCCCTCTCTCTCTCATACTTTGTCTTTTGAATTTTCCAGTGTGTGGTTTCTGGCTGCAGAAAGCAACGTTGATCATCTCTTTTCTGTGAAAATACTCATCACCCCATCATCCTCACCACCATTGCTCTCAATGGAATTACACAGCACACACGACTGCAATAGCTAATAAAGCACCATGCCAATCACTCCGACATATACAGATTTGACTTGGCATCGATACTTTCTATTCTTTTGCTTTCCGATGCCAGTGATTTCAGCGTACACCCAGAGAGAGATGCGTTGATGGCCACATGCCAGACCACACTAAAGTCAACGTGCTTAATGCACCAGGGGTTCCTGTCACAACCCACAACCACCAGTCCGTGTGTGTTTCCTGAGTCAGGCTTAATTTATTTTGTCTTCAGTTGCTTTTCCTACAACCCAGGGATGGAAATTAGCACCAGCCCGGGTGAGCTCAGCTCGGGTAGACGAAATAGTTATTTCACTTTTTTATTTAGTTGTACGTTCTATCCATCGTAGCCTGATAGAACAAGGATTTCCGAACACTAAACTCTGACAAGGAGAAGCAGAACGGGCCGGGCGGGGCTGGGCTGGGGGTGGCTGGAGAGCGGCAGAGGGTCGCTTCGCGGTCTGGTCTGAGATCAGTGGATCTGTGCTCTCAACTAACGTTACTGCTGTCAACTAGTCACTGGGTGGTTCAGCGTCATAGGTATAGTATAAGTATTAGTGCTGTCAAACGATTAAAATTTTTAATCACGAATAATCGCTGAATTCCTAAAGTTAATCACGATTAATCACATATTTTATCATATGATTAAAATTCTATTATTTTGCATTTCTGAACTTTCCAGGAGTCCATATTAACAATAAAGCAATTATTGTTTATCTTGATTGGGATTAAAATGAAAGAAAAGCAAGTTACTTTATTAACTGAACTTTAAGACATAGGTCTATTTGATTATTTCAAATCAAATTTCAAAAGATGTGCAGCAGACCTGAGGCAACACTATATTCTTCAGAAATATAGCTGATATAAACTGAAATAAATGCTACTGCAGAAGTGCATGCACAAAATGTAGGCCTACACACATTATAAAGGGCATAACAAACAGAAAATATTATATTCATACTATATTCATTACCTTTGAGTTCAGTTGAAAATAAGGAACTTTTCAACATGAGTGCATTGCCATTTTATAGGCCTACAGTCTATGGTGCACTGTCACTTGCCACACACATCAATGCCGAAGTTTTAACAGGCAAACACTGGATGAACAATGGATTTTATGGAGCAGCGACCAAATATAACTGAATCGTGATTACACGGCTGCAAAATGCGATGCTGGTGTGCGGAGTTGTATTGAAAAGAATAGAATCTAATGTAAATGAATGTCGAAAGCAGAGTGCATCGCAAATAGTAGCAGCCAAAGAGGAATGTTGATAACAGAACAAGTGACGGTGAAAAAATCTTTGGCGGCACACAACTAATGCGCCAGCCTAGGCTACTACTCTTTGGCCGGCTTCTTAGCGCAACCAAGTGTGTGCAGCATGCCTTTACGTAGCCTACTAACGGCGCATCATCAAAAAGATACATTTGATCTGCATCTGCATCACGCCCCATTTTAGCGGAAAACATGTTAACATTATATCATTGAAAGACAACTAGTAATCACACCTTGTTACATGTAGTTATTAATTCACAGGACATTCAATAATTTTACTAACACGGCAGTTATGAAGAATTGTGTTTATGTAACTTACTCATGTCGAAACGATGTACATTACCAGCCTTATTCGTTTGCAATACCCCATGTATTATACAAATTTAGCATGTACACTTATCATAATATCCCATGCAAAACGGTTAGCTTGCTAGCTAGCTAACTGTGGAACTTCAGTATAGCCAATTATCTCACCTAGTTGTAGGAAATAGGCTACGTTCATATTACAAGTGATAGAATGAATGTGTGACTTATGTTTAGTTGATGTTATGACATGTAAAGTTAAGCTTGCTGAACTTAATTAGTCAGCCACGGGCAGTTTGACTGTGCCTATCGATACATTCGTGACACTCCTGTTAGTAAACTGGAGAGAGCAAAACATAGGAACATGGTCACATTAATCCCATAAACACACAGATAACTCTTACACCAACCTTATTTTGTGCCTTTTATTCATGTTTGTTTCAAGATTTAGTAAGTTTACTATAAGCACGTTTCGCTCTCCACTTTGATGCAGCATAGATTTCCATTATATCAGTCATCTTCCCCCCTAAAAAGGGCCGTGTATGCAGCACATACAACGTTCTGTTCCATTCCATTCGTCAGTGCGTATTGTTTAATTTCCGGTCTGGCTAGATCGGTGTGGTGTTGTAGTTGTTCTAACGTTACTAGTCGTTGCAACAGCATGTGAAAAAACGACAAAGTTTGTTACACCAAAATGAACGTTAATCTCGTGATAAAAAAATTGACGCCGTTAAAATAGGTTTCCGTTAACGCCGTTAATAACGCGTTTAACTGACAGCACTAATAAGTATATATACTTTTTTGATCCCGTGAGGGAAATTTGGCCTCTGCATTTATCCCAATCCGTGAATTAGTGAAACACACACAACACACAGTGTACACACAGTGAGGTGAAGCACACACTAATCCCGGGCGCGAGTGAGCTGCCTGCATCAACAGCGGGCTTCGGGGAGCAGTGAGGGGTTAGGTGCCATGCTCAAGGGCACTTCAGCCGTGCCTACTGGTCGGGGTTCAAACCGGCAACCCTCCGGTTACAGGTTCGAAGTGCTAACCAGTAGGCCATGGCTGCCTCAAGGTTGCAGTGCGTTGAGAAAGCAGACATGACATGGCCAGCAAAAAACAATTGAAACTGTTTGGCTTTTTCAAGTGAAAGGCAAAGGGTAAGAATTCATGTTTGCAAACTGAAATATAAGCTTAGTCCTGTCCGACCGACTCCATAAAGGCCAGCTATTAGTGTTGTTTACCTATCCTATCGCTGGCTGGCTAGCAAGCTATCCTTAGAAAACACTAAGCTGGAGTCAAAATTAACTTTTTGAAATGTGAATATCTACTAGTCACTGACAAATGAAGTGGTGAAATTCACCAGCCATTCAATAGGTAATCCGTATTTTATGACTGAAATCTACTAGCCTTCAATATTTACCACCATTTGTCGGGTGCAATTTTGAGCCCTGCTAGTAGGCTAAGCAAGCATTAGGCAACTGCAAGGCATCTGGTCAGGTTAATTGGCACAACACATTTCAGTGTTCGTTTTGAGAGAGAGAGTGAGAGAGAGATGTATTACACTCAGCTTTAAATAACTAAATTTAGCCAGAAGGAAACATTTGTACTGATGTTCTGAGGAGCAGACGAGGATGTTACACTATCTAACACTATAGCAAAAAAAAATGCAGTTTTGATACACAGTAGGCCTGCAATGTAGGATTTTTTTGTAGGGGAGATGTTTTAACAGTGACAAACTAGTATAAACCATTAAATATCAAGAGGGGGCTGAGGCAGCTTTCATTCACCCTGTAATGAGCCATTTAACCATCAAAGTGATTACAAAGCTGGTGACAAACATAAAACAGCATTTAAAAACCAAGTTTCATGGGAATGAACATGAATGAACATGTTTCAAGGGAATGTGTTTAAATGTCCACTGAAATGTATGCAAATGCCCTATGCATAAGCAAAGCATTTGTAATTAGAGCTGAACATTGCAATCTCAAAAGTTCTTTGTATCCTGCAATGTAGTATGTTTTTGTTGGTTTGCCACCCACTGATCTGATTCCATGATTTTGTAGAGGGTAACAGCAAAGATGGGCTACAAACAGAGGAGGAGGAGCCAGCAACAGGAGCAGATAGGCCTATGTCAGGATCAGGCATGGACACTGGTATTTATTCAGAGAAGGAGAAGAGAGAAATGTAAGTGATGAAGGACAACAGCAAGTTATGAGAAAGACAGCAGTAAGTGATGAAAGAAGAGCAAGTGATAAGAACAGACAGATACTGTAAACAGACTGAGACAGAACTGACACAGCAGTAAGTGATGGGGCAACCAACTCAAAACTGCAAGTTATGACAGCAAAACAGCAAGTTACTAGACTAGTGCAGGGAGATAGTGTGAGAAAGACAGAGAAACACTGGTAATTGATGAACCATAAGCAACTGATGAGACTACAGAGAGTAATGAAAAAGAGGACAGCTAGTGATAAGGACAACAGAAAACAATAGCAAGAGGTGATTATGATGTGTTTTTCTCTCTCTCTGTGTGTGTGTGTGTGTGTGTGTGTGTGTGTGTGTGTGTGTGTGTGTGTGCGCGTGTACAATCCCATTTTAACATCAAACATTTTACTGTATTTTTGGTAGATCTCTGTCATAGATCAAACAACAAAAGAGCAGTCAGGTGATGGAGAGAGAAGGGAGATCAACAGAAGGAGGTGCAGAACATTTGCCTAATGATACATTACATGCAATCTCACACTTAAACGTGTATGTACTTAGTAATTCAATAATAAACTAGATGTCAAAATATGACCGCCGCCCAGTCCAGCACATGTTTTCCACAAAACTAAGTCACGCTGAAAGGCATATATGATTCTAACTGTCTTACTGCTTTGCATTATGCACACTCAATTCTCACTGGTATCTGCTAGACAACAAGTACCAAAACATGATTAGTTCATAGATTTCACATGTAATATACATTTTATACAACCCCACCCCCATCTTGCCTGTTCATAATTCTGAGAAATTCTTGAATTGTGTGCATGTGTGCGTGTATGTGTGTGTTTGCCTGTTTATGTGCCTGTGTGTGTGCATGTGCATGCATGCGTATATATGTCTACTGTGTGAGTATGTGTCATACGTAGGATTACTGTGAATGTATGTGTGTGCGTGTGTATCTGTTTATGCACATGTGTGCATATGGAATGGGTTTACATGACCCCTGGAGGCAAAACATATACGCAATAAATTGGTCATCCTAGGGCCCCACGGTTCTCGAGATATTCACAGAAAACTGTGTCTGCCCTATCCCCTCCTTTCGGGGGGGGTCCAGTCCAGCAGGGGGCTACAGATCAAAACGAAAAACAGGAGGTTCCATGCTATTCATGTGGGGTTACATGCCCACCAAGTTTTGTGTACCCCGGTCTTACAGTGTCATAATGGGAATCCTTGACGGAAATTTGGACATGATTACAACACCTCAAAAAAAAAAAAAAAAATCTGACATAAAAAAAATGGGCCCGTCTACGAGAAGTTCACGGAGATGCTTTTAGGTTAGGGGGCTAAGATCGAAAAAACAGGAGGTTTTGGGGGTTTCGACCCTTGTGTCCGGAATCCTTTGACGAAATTGGACATCCCAAACGGTAATCCTGTAAACGCACTGCGCCCAAAACCGCAAACTTTTCTGAAATCTGGTCCCAGAGTGGAGAAATCTGAAACCGTAGCCCGTTTGAATTCGTTTAGACAGCTTAAACCGCGACATCCTGCTTTATGATCGATGATGTCATCGCCACACCTCAGCTGCCCTGGACTTGCACTTATAGTATTGCCTAACAATACTAGTTTTCATACATGACATTACCTACGCATTACACTCCGTGAAGATAAATATCAAAACTGGAAAGCTGCGAAATACCGATAGCTTATGACTTGGTGGACTGAACACTGTTTTTTCCCGGTGTTTTTAATGCATTCTAGCTACTGTCAGTGGCCGAGAGAACTTAAGTTATTAGGAAAGTGCGGTGTAAGTTTAGGCTACATTAATTTTGTGCGTAGTGCCAGTGTCATTCATTTATTTTACATGTCTTACAACATATATACATGCATTCACAGTCGAAAGTGAAATCAGATATAAGCATACAAAGACGCTTTTTAGAACTCACGTTAAGCTGGTAGCACACTGAATGCAAATGCGTGATTTGATTTGATGCAGGCAAACGTATTGACTGTTACTAACAAAGGTTTTATAGCAATATTATAAATGTGGCGACAGAATACCCTAGAACTTGGGTAAGCCTTGCGTTTAGTAGCCTAATTGCGGTGATAGCCAAA
Organism: Alosa alosa; assembly: GCF_017589495.1. Classification (NCBI taxonomy): domain Eukaryota; kingdom Metazoa; phylum Chordata; class Actinopteri; order Clupeiformes; family Clupeidae; genus Alosa; species Alosa alosa. The sequence continues at coordinate 11,849,126 of NC_063191.1, forward strand.
ACTAATGTGAATCACGGACTATCCTACAACCAAAGAAAGTAAAAGGTGATTAGTAGGCCTACCTGCGTTAGCCAAATAAAGCGGGACTGCACCCTTCACAAAACCGTAAAATAAAGTTTATTAGTTTTACAGTTGACTACAGTTGACAGTTCACCATCAGTCCACACAAACAATTCTGGTTTCCTTGCACTAGCCATTTTGTCAGTAGCCTATTCTGTCTGTTTGTAAAGCACACAAGTTTTGGTAGATTTCTGTAAAGAAAGAGTGCCACCCTATAGGCCTGGGGTATGAAGTAACGTGTTGAGTAGTGTTGAGATGGATCCGTTTGAATAAATATTCTTGATGCGGTTTCAGGGAAGGCGGAGGAAAAAAAGATCGGTTTCGTACATGTGGACTAGGCCTAAACTATGAGCGCCACTTCGGCGGTCATAATAATTTGGGCAGTCCAATGTAGTCTGTTGTCTACTATAATAACACCTTTTTTATGTATATATATATATATATATATATATATATATATATATATATATATATAAAAAAATCCTCAGCTAATCTTTAAATTTACATCCGGTCCAGCCGGGTTAAGCCTAGGTTGTCCTTAAAGTCTAGAAACGCCCCTGCTGTCCAACATTGGTGGTACCCTGGAAATCCAGAGTTCTCGCGAGAGCACAATGGAATTGTCTCTGCGAGACAGTCTGGCAATGAGCAATGATGTACGTTACTTTCACCCCTGGCATCCCGGGGAACCAATCAAATCGGCATATCTGATATATGCGGGCCAGAGGCGAGCTAAACTGATGACGACAGCACTGCAACGCTGGAGGTCAGTAAACATTGGTCGTAGTGTTATGCAATTGCGTCGAAGTCCGGAATCATTCAGAGTAAACATTGGTCTAGTGTTATCCAATTGCGTGCAGTGAGATTTTCAACTGCATGCTTGGTGCCGCCCCTCGAGTTGGGGCTATTACATTGTTCATGGCCAGACCCTTAATCTTTCTAGATAACCAGGGTCTGGATTTTCCAGGCTATATTGGTCGTAAGTGTAGAGGAAAATTCAGCACATTTTAATCGTATCGCACGATACGATGATCATGATCATTGACGATGATAACCGTGATCATTTAGGTTACTATAATCATGATATCACATTTTCATACCGTATCTCTAGTGGCTGGTGAAAAAGTTGAGTGGCTGGTAGATTTTGGAGTCCACCAGCCACAGTGGCTGGCAGGTGGACAAAATATTTAATTTCCATCCCAAATCAGAAAAAGTTGGGACGATATGTAAAATGCAAATAAAAACAGAATGTGATAATACACAAGTCCCGTAAATATTTTGCAGCAAATAGGACATAGACAATATTAGTCTATAGCAACTAGGGATGTGACGGTATGAAAATTTAACCTCACGGTTATAGTGACCAAAATTATCACGGTTTTCGGTATTATCACGGTATTTCTAAAAGTGTGTTCAATATGTTCAGAAAGCACTGATAGGCCTACACAAGCTGAAATAGTTTCAAAAAGTGTCCCGTTCACTTTTTTCTTCATGTTTAATTGGCTATGTGCTTATAGCTTAACTTACCCTACCATAACTTGGAGTTTGCTATTTATGTTATTTGGATGCAATGAGCAGGGACGGGTCATGGCTTGTGCCAAGTGCACAGGGGCCCTCAGCCAATGGGGGCCCTCGGATTTAAAAAATAATTGCCATGAATTTAGGCTAGATTATGCCCGGTGCTTCTGTCTGTTAATTTGCGGCACAACTGAATGGTGTTATGGACCGAAAGAAAAATAAACTAAATGTTTTCCTGATCAATAAATACTTCTTAATTCATAAATTATAGAGGCATAACATTAGGTGGAAGTGGTAGGCTATGAGGGCTCATTCAATGTGTATGCGTGTTTGCGAAAGTGAAACTGACAAACTGAACCACTCGTGGGTAGGTGAATGAGGTGGATTCCTGCAATGTTCATGAAAACAGCATAGCGATTGGATAGCCTAATAAATCGCGACTTGTTGTAGGCCTAACAGTAGCTTATATCGTAGCAAATAGCCTATAGCGATACCGATGACAGATAGGCCTACACTTATTTCACTCGCCTCGCTGGAGTGAGCGATAATGTGGGCTGTTGCTTAAAAGAAATTAATTAGGGAGATGATCTGCATCTCCATTTACCAAACGCTTATAGTTTTGCTAACATCTCCACTGTTAACGGAAATATGTCTCCATGCAAGGTAGTGTCAAGCAGCAGTGAAGTGAAAACCTTATCATGCAGGTAGCCAATGTTCACGCCACCTGAGTCAGACAGAAAACGGCCCTGCTTGCTCTGTTAAAGTTTGTATGCCCCTTCCAAACTGCGTTAAAGGGTATATTTAACAGCCAGAATTTTGAAAAATTCCAGGGGAGACACCCCCAACCCCCGTAATATGATCAGCACCACCTCTCACAAAATACTATCAACGCCCCTGCTACCGGTCCGTCAGAAGCACTAGCTGCAAGCGACTTCACTTGCACGCCAAGATTCGCAACGCTACCGCACGCGCCGCGGTCGGGCTGGGTTGTGGGCCCTTTTTGATATTGTGCACAGGGGCCCATATTTGTTTAATCCGCCCCTGGCAATGAGTGAGACCAAAGTAAGCGTTCAAAATAAAACTTTAGGCTACTGTATTCTCCTGATAACGTGGAGTGGAATGGATTTTATAATAATAATAATAATAATAATAAGCTTTATTTGTATAGCACCTTTCATACACAGAATGCAGCTCAAAGTGCTTTACATTTGAAGCATGTAACACAATGATAGTCAGTCAGTCATTATCAATCACTTTTCTTTGCTGTTTATGATCTACTCAGCAACATATCAAAATATACAAAATGACGCCATAGGACTGGCAGCCTTAACCCTCTTACCCCCACAAGCACGCCATATGGCAACTGTGGCAAGGAAAAACTCCCATATTCCAGGAAGAAACCTTGAGCAGAACCTGACTTAATAGGGGAGCCCATCTGCTTCTGGCTGGCTGCGCCTCCAATAGTAGCAGATGTAGAATAATCTGAAAATGTAGTCTACAGGATAAGATGAGTTAACTAAAAGCTTTCCTGTACAGGTATGTTTTCAGATCTTTTTTAAAAATATTTACTGAACTCGCCTGCTTGATGTACAGAGGCAGGGTGTTCCATAGTTTGGGGCATAATGGATAAACGCAGCTTCTCCACTTTGTTTGTGGAGCACTTTTGGGTACGCATTAAAAGATTAGAATTGATGATCTAAGTTTCCTTTGTGGTTGATAAGATATTAAAAGCTCAGAGATATATGAAGGTGCTATGCCATTCAGAGCTTTGTAAGTAATTAACATAACCTTAAAATCAATTCAAAATGAAATAGGGAGCCAGTGCAGTTCAGCCAACACAGGGGTGATGTGTTCTCTTCTTAGTCTTAGTTAAAAGTCTAGCCGCAGAGTTCTGTATGAGTGCCAATTTCTTTAGATGTTTTTGGGAAGACCAATGAAAAGTGCATTGCAGTAGTCTAACCTGCTAGTGATAAAGGCGTGAATTAGTTTTTCTAATAGATTTGATATAGGCCTGTAGTTGCTCAGATTGGTATGGTCAAGATTTGACTTTTTAAGTAAAGGTTTCACAACAGCGTTTTAAAAGCAGTTGGAAATATACCTGTTTCTAATGAGGTATTTATTACCTTGAGAAAAAAAAGGGAGCTAAGCTATCATATACTTTTTTGAGGAATGTAGTAGGGATTGGATCTAAAACACATGTTGAGGAGCCGGTTTGAGTTATAATTTTACCAAGCTCAGATTGAGTAATAGTGCTAAAGGACCTTAATTTTGGGGGGCTGTTTTTGGGTGTACTATCAAACATATTACTTGTGTTACCAATAGCCTCCCTTATAGAAATGACTTTGTTTTTGAAGAAGTCTGCAAATTCTTCGCAGACTTCTTTTTAGATCATGGATATTTTCGTTCATCCAAGGTGTCAGTTTGCTACAGCGCCTTTTTTTAGTCTTTAAGGGTGCCACTCTGTCAAGCAGAGCGCCTAATTCACGATTGAGAGCCTCTACCATTTGATCAATGGGATGATGTAAAATATCTAAATTTATGGAGTCTATAAGAGCTATGAACTGCTGTTCTGCTCTAATGTCCAAGAGTCGCGATTTGATTGCAATTTCGGGATGAATTTTTGGAGTATGTAGTACTATATTAAAAGATACACAATGATGATCAGACATATTTATATCATTTACTGATTAGTCTGTGACTTCTATCCCTCTAGAAATGACTAGATCGAGGGTGTTGCCAAGGTTGTGGGTGGGTCCTGTAACATGCTGCTTTAGCTCTAAACTGTCCAACACATTAAGGAACTTACTGGCTTTAGCATCAGTTGTCTTATTGACATGAATATTGAAGTCGCCATTTACAATTATCCGATCATAGCTAGTGATGATGAGCCGACATAAGTTCAGAAAACTGGTCGAGAAAGCCAGTCCATAGTTTAGAGGGCTGTATAAGGTTAATAGAAGTACAGCTGGGTCAGCCTTCAGAGTGAGGGCAATATACTCAAAGGAAGTTTAATTAGCCAAAGTTGACTCTAGTGCAACTATATTTGTTTGAGAGAATGGAGGCAATTCCACCACCTCGTTTGCCTTGTCTAATTGAGTGGAAGAAATTATAATTTGGGGGACAAGTCTCAACAAGAACAGCTTCGCTGTCTGAAGTCAGCCAGGTTTCAACAAGAAACAGAAAATCCACTTTTTTCACTAATAAAATCATTGATTGCAAAGGTTTAGTAAACCCATGTTAGCTGAAAATGCCTCTGGCTTTTGAGGAATATGCTGAGGTATGGAAAGAATATTTGTTAGGTTTCTAGTTTTAAATTTGTCTTTTCTTTTTACTATAACGTTGGGTAGAAATCAACGTTTGAATAGAACTATAAGCATAAGTCATGCTATTGCATGACGCAGCTTGATCTATGGTAGTAGTATTGTATGTTACCCTGCAGAAAACATTCTCAGACCCATCCACATGTATAATGCCATTCGAATCAATACCTGGGGGCGGAATCTGTAATATTTTCTACAGAATGTCAAGGCCTCAGTGTGGACGCTTATGTTGTCAGAGAGTAGCCTGGCTCCATGTTGGTTTGGGTGGAGACCATCACGCTTCAGCATACTGGGCCTCTCCCAGAACAAGCCCCAGTTGTTGACATAGGGATGCTTAGGGAAGCGCAGTAAGCGTTTGAGCCAGGTGTGGAGATCGAACAGTCTGGACCATCTCTCAGCACCTTTTCTGTAGGTAGGGAGAGGCCCAGAGATGACAAGCGTTTTATGTGGACGTAAACATAAAAAGACGCAGAGTGGCTACATGATACAGTGCACATTTTGCGGTGAAAAAGTTCCGCCTTTTAAAATCAAGTGTAGCCTAATGCGAATCATAGTTAAAACCATCAATTGTTCCAGTTTTGTTCCATTGTACCAGGCCTACTGTCAAAAGCAGGCTCGGATGAAGCTGGGAAGGATTAAACACACGGTTTCCACACCGCGGTAATCAACAGTGATAATCATGATGTTTGAAATGAAAACGGTAATTATTATCGTCAACATTTTTATCGCGGTTTACCATTATACCGGCAATCGTTACATCCCTACTAGAAACTCTCTGTTGGCTTGGGAGCTGGAAAAATTAAGCTTCAATCAGGCCAATTACATCGTGTATAGAGTCGGTAGGCGGGCTTAGTCGGTAGGCGGGCTTGATTGATGGCAGAGTTGCAATGGTTCGGCGTGAATTCCCTGCTACTTGAAAACAAAGAAGATGGATGTTGCTGTTGGCGAACAGTGTGACACGAGTTATGCTTTTTTTAAGTTGGCAAAAGTGTGAACTAGCCAACTAGCTCCACTGGTGGGAAAACGCATGGGACTCATGAGTTGTAGCGCTATCCTATTGTGTGCAGAGGGAATTTAAAAAGACAACCGATTATCCCGCCCCTCGGACTGAACACTGCGAATGGTGAGTCCCCAGACCCTACATTTTAATGTGGGTTTGGCTCGTCAGGCTAAGACAACATATCTAATGTTGAAAATTAATTTGAACTATTTCATGGAAAGTATATGTATAAGTGTATGTAAGTTATGTTTGAATTTGATGCCAGGAACATGTTTCAAACAAGTTCAAAAAGTTGGGTCAGGGAATGTTTACCACTGTGCTGCTTCACCTCTTCATTTAACAAAATTCTGTAAATGTTTAGGAACCAGTTGAGAGGAGGAGACCAGTTGCTAGAGTTTTGAAAATAAAATGTTGTCCCATTACTCCCCGATATAAGATTTCAGTTGCTCAACAGTATGGGGTATTCTTAGTCATGTTTTTCATTCCATGATGCACCTAATTTGACAAATCTGCACTGCAGACAGGCCATCTTAGCACCTGGGCTCTTCCTCTATGGAGAAAGACTGTTTAAATATACAGAATTAATTTTGGCATTGTTTTCCTGAAATATTTAAGGTATTCCCTGGGAAAGACATTGCTTGGATGGCAGTTGCTCAAAACCTGTATACAGCATTCAGAATTGATTGTGCTTTGCCAAATGTGCAAGATGCCCATAATGCACCTCCACACCGTCATAGATGTTGAGTTTCAAACTGAGCACTAAAACAAGTTGGATAGGTTGGATACTTGGATAGGACGTCTCCTCTTTAGCCCAGATGAGTCCATTTCCAAAAAGAATGGTACATTTTGATTGGTTTAACCACAGGACCTTTTTTCATGTTACCTCAGTCCATTTTAAACAAACTCAGGCCCAGATAAGACGGTGGTATTTTCTGTATCATGTCTCAATCCAATTTTGGCTGTTACAATTTTGGCTGCAGTTTTTGAATTGAGTATCATCGATCATGTATCATGAGTATTTATCATTGTTTCATAATTTATGCACACAGGTTTACACAGAGTGATGAAAACCCCTACATCTTTACTTCTAAGAGACTCTGCCTCTCTTTTTCATACCCAATCGTGTTGCCAGTTACCCTAATTAGTTGTGAAACATTCCTCCTTTTGTTTTCTTTATCATTACACAACTTTTCCAGCATTTTGTTACCCCCGTCCCAACTTTTTTTTAAACATGTTGCTGGTATCAAATTCAAAATTATATATTCAATAAAATATTCAAATTTGTCATTTTCAACATTTGATATGTTTTCTGTGTCCTTTTTGCAACTAAATATGAGTTTAAAAGATTTGCAGATTATTACATTCTGTTTTTATGCACATTCTACACAACGTCACAACTTTTTCTGATTTGGGGTTGTATATGGCATAGCACTGTCAATTCTGTGTAAACGTACCTCACATACACACACACACACACACACACACACACACACACACACAGATGCATGCATGCACACACACACACACACACACACACACACACACACACACACACACACACAGATGCATGCATGCACACACACACATGCACACACACACACACACACACAAACACTCACACAGACACACACGCATGTATGCATGCACACACGCACACATGTACATATGCACACACGCACGGTCCTCCATGACATGAGCATGGAAACTCTTTTCCATATAGGCTCATGAGGGGCAGCACTTGGTGTATGTGTGTGTTGTGCATATGTGTGTGTGTGTGGGGGTTACGTTCAGCATTGACACTGCCCTGCGTTCACGATGACCCACTGCCTGGAAATTACGCCTGTTGATGAGTAAGAGTTAGACCCAATACCCGACCAGACACCTCCCCTGCCCCCCCCAAAACCAAAACCAAACCCTTTCTGGTTACCAGTAAGGTCTGCAGCAAGAGGAAGCGGTGGCAACTTCACTGAGGGAGTATTTCTAGATTTCTCAGAAAAAGTCAGGATGAGTAAAGGGGGGTGGGGTTGGTGTTTGTGCATCATATCTGAGAATTTACCTAACTGCCAAATGGCGCTAAATGACCTAAACCATGTAAAAGGGGCGCCACCAGGACTAAACACTCACTCAAACACACACACACACACACACACACACACACACAACATTACATGCTCACTGCCTAAAAAAGGGGCCATTTGTTCCCACTCTTATGGAAAATAATCATTTGGAACATTTCTACTATTTGTTTTGAGAGAGCATGCTGGACAATAACAGCCATTTATAGTGAGGAGCGTTGGGTTGATGTTAAGCATCTCAAATTCCTGTTTGTGTTTCTGTCTGTTTCTGCCTTAACAGCCAAACTTCTGATGACTTAACTTTATTTTGAAACTCCTCTAGATTTGAAACAAGGCTTTTCATACCTTTGAAATAATATGGTTTTATGCTGTTTGTTTATTGTGGTCTGGTGTTTATTTGAGAAGTCAGTAAATGGATAAAGAAACTATTTCTGGTTTTATCCAGTGTGAAGTGCTATACCAAAACAATGAAGCTTAACAGAAGCCTTATTAAATCTGATGGCCCACTTGACTATCTAATAATGTGTGTGAATGCTTGCACATATACAGTGTAGCAGGCGACTGGTACATTTCTGGGCTTGTGCCCATTTCGTGACATTGTGTGTTATCAGGCAGAAGCAGTTTGCAGAGGAAGTCGATACAGTAGGTGCCTATCCTCGGATTTGCATTCCTTTATAATAAAAACCCATTTGCCGTCAGTGCTGCCAGCTGCCTGTTGCCTGCCTGACTTTAGCTCAGTGTCAGGGAGCACGCGGCTCCACTCATCTCTGCCATCATCACCACCATCACTGCTGCCCGCTGCCGCCACCACCGCCACCACCACCATCATCATCATCATCATCATCATCGTCCCACGCATGGTTTTATCAATGCCACGCTACCTGCATGCAAATGAGCTCACTTTTCCGTCACATCGTTGAAAACAGTCCTATTACCAAGCCAGTGAAGTAGTCACAAATTAGTCTTCAACCACACACCCACAGACACTTAATGCACAGCTGAAAGGGGTGGGGGGATGAGGCAGAGACAATCAGGGAAAAGCCACTTGAAACATGTGGTTGGCCCATAATATGGCGTCAAACATCAAAAACGCTGTCTGCTGGCTGACAAGTGATTCACAGCTTCCATTGTCAAGTGCAACCTAAAAGCAATGTTTACCCATATAGCCAAAATGTAGCAATGATGTATGTGTTCTATGCAGGCTATAGAAATAGAATACACAACACACATGTATACGCACACACACACACACACACACACACACACACACAGACACACACAAGCAGAGTATTTTCTGAGAGAGAGGATAATGAGACATGCCTTCGTCACTCTCCTGGAAATTTCCGGAATTTTCTGGTGACTCCCAACTTTGACGCCTCTGTCCTCTCATGTGCAGCAAACCCCCGGCAACCCGTACACTTCCCTTCCATAATATTTTGGAGTCTGTGGAAATATGGGATAATGTTTTCAAATGAGTGGAAAAGACAACGATGGTTTATGAACAACATTCACCTGCAGGCTTGTGCAATATTTTTGTTTCACAGCCTGAACTAGTTCTGTTTGGAACTTTTGATTGCAACATCAACAGAGGTATACGTGTCCTATTTTTCTATGGGTTGTACAGGAAGGAGATGCAGACATAGCTATGCCTTCAGAACTTGCATACATTTCAAACACCACATATTTCAGAGTCAATTTAGCATCACCATCACCAGCATCTCCTTTGCAGTGATCACTGGAAAATATACCAGCAATTGAAATAAATGATGCCTGATACCATGCAAAAAGGTTTCTTTTTAGATGGAAATGTATTTAAATCTTTCTGACATGCCACTGCTGGAGAAGCAACAGATAGTTATGACATTTCAAATGCTTTGATTAGACCTTTTCCCCAAGCAACATGTTTAACTCCTCTGCATATAGCTATCCCCAGGATAAAGCCTTGACACTGAGCAGAACAGACACTAAGCAAATTATTGAACAGAGCAACTTCAGAGCAGATATTAACATCATCATGGCACGGGAAAGACCACTATAATCTCTTACCATAGGTACAATGAGATATTTGTTTCACAGTTAGACAATTTATTTGATCTGTTCTTCTAGGACATTTTCTGAGCTGGTAAAATGTTTAAGGGTTTACATCAACAGATGTAGGGTCTAGTGGGTCTACAGAAAAACAAGAACTTATTGTAGATTATAACTATTATTATTCCTCAAAAGTGGTTATTCAAGACTGAGAACTGATTTGCTACTTCTTCTGTCATCTTCCATCATTCTGTCCTACGCTAAACCTTAAATGGTGCTTCCGTAAGAACTGTTTTGGGGGTCAAAGAGAAACACTGGGGGATGTAGATGGTATCCCTATTCTTAGAGAAGGTATCTTCTATTTCTTAGAGAATCTGTAAAATGCGTAGGAAGCCCATCTGCAGTGGTCTAAAGCTCTGGTCTTGGTGATCTCCGTGTGTGTGTGTGGTGAGTGTAGGGGAAGACCTGGGAGACTGGCTGACCATCTCTCTTTCACAGAGCTGTTCCAACACCTTCTATAAACAAATAAATGAAGACAGACAGATACAATAAGGAGGACTGGAAGAGAAAGAGGCAAAGAGTATGGGTGAAAGAGCACAGAAAGAGAGAGAGAGAGGGGGAGGGAGGGAAGTAGAGAGAGAGAGAGAGAACAAGTGAGCAGAGCATGGTCGGATGACAACAACGGATAGGTAGGCAGTTTGCGCGTGTGTGTGTGCGTGTGTAAGTGCGTCTGTGTGTGCGTGTGCGTGTGTTTTGTGCGTGTGTGTGTGTGTATGTGTGTGTGTGTGTGTGTGTGTGTGTGCGTGCGCATGAGTGGGGGTGACTAACAGAGCCGTGTAGGCAGGAAGCTTTGGCATTCAGTAGGGGGTGGAGAGATACGGCGTAGTTAAACCCGCCAGCAGGGTGTTCACTGATCACTCACACCATGCTTCTACACAGGCTTACCCTCAGCCCTGACTGACACACACACACAGACACACACATGCACACCCACACACACACACACTCACATATATATACATACATACATTCATTCTCTCTCTCACACACACACACACATATACATGCACATGCACAGAAAGACTGGCATGTCCACAGGATACTGCAGCCAACAGCCATCGGCACAGACTGAGAAGAGAAGAGAAGAGAAGGGAAGGGAAGGGAAGAGCGTGTGATTGAGAGACACTGAGAGAATAAGAGGAAGAAGCAAGAAAACGTAAAGAGGGAGAGAGTCAGAGAGGGAGTCAAGAAAACAGAGTGAGAGAGAGGGGGAGAGAGAGAGAGGGAGGAGAAGTAGAAGTGTGAGAGAAAGGAGAGCGAGTGAGGGACAGAGAGAGAGTGACGGAGGAGAGACAAAGACTACTGCTTGAAGAGCGGTTTCCTGCAAGCCATGTGCACAGGTAAGAACTATTTCAAACATTCAACAGAGACTATTCAACTGTGTCACTGCATGAGAATGTGCCCTGCAGTCAAGAAAGTCATTTGTTTCCTCTCTATTTCATCTCAGAAATGTGATTGCTGTTTTCTTTATGACTGTATAACTGATCATTTACAAGAATGAGACTTAGACACTCTAGATGCAAGACTTGGTGATATAACTTGGGGGATTTCCGATAGCATGTTTTGGTGCATTATAGTGGTTTTTTTTTTTGACTGTGTAAAACGTGTTCCATCTTATAGCTGTTTTCCTGTTCATGCAGGTGATTGATGCATTTGCTGTGAAATATCTAAAAAATGAATAAGTGGGAGAGAGAAAGAGAGAGAGAGACAGAGACAGAGAGATTGAGAAAGAAAGAGAGAGAAAGAGAGAGAGAGAGAGAGAGAGAGAGAGGACATGCTGAGAGAGTGTACAGAAGTGTGGGAATATCTGTGCAGAGCTGGTGAGGAATGTGTCGGACAGAAACCCAGCTCTCTTTGTTCTCCCCAGCTGCGTGGCAGTTTAAGTGAAGATAAATAACACATATACACACACACACACACACACACACACACACACACACACACACACACACACACACACACACACACACCCCGTTTCCCTTCCTGTGAAGAGGAAACCACTGAAACTCCATAACGATGCCTTGAGAAATGCGTGGAATGTGATTATCAAGTGTTTTTGTTTGCTCTATCCTAGAGTCCCTTGGCTAAGAACACGAGATCAGTCAAATGTTCACACTGAATAGGAACCATATTGCGTGGGCGTTCGTGTGGGGGTGGATGTGTGTATCAGCGTGCATATGACTCTGAGTGTGCAGTCTGTAGGTGTGTGTGTGTGTGGGTGGAGTTGTGTGTGTGTCTGTGTATCTGTGCACGCGCACAAGTGTGTGGGTGTTCGGTTATAGGTATTTGTGTGGGTGGCTGGGTTTCTGAGTATGTGTGGGTGAATAAGTGCATGTATGGTGAGTTCATGGACATAAACGTTTTTAAATACCAGTGTGTGCATATGTCTGCACAAAGACACACACACATACACACACACTTTCTCTCTCTCCCTCCTCTCTTCTCTTTCGCTCTCTCACGCACACACACACACACACACACACAGGGGTGCCTGTCAAACCATGGGCATTCCTGTGTGCTCTAAAACAGCACTGAATGGTGCGATGAATGCTGAGAATTCGGGGTCTGAGAGGTGAAGACAAAAGCCAGGGGGATATTTAAGAGGGCTTAGCTCCGACAGATCCCTGGGAATCTGTCCCCCTGTGCAGGGGGAAAATCCAACGGGCAGGCTAGTATTTCAGGTTCAGCTGGAGCCAGTTGCTTCAACGCTGCTCAGGGGCTTTCCCAAACACTGGCACATGAGGGGGGGGGGGGTTGTTACCCACCCACCTGTAGCATGGTCTGGACCTGAGGAACTTGGCTCCCATTCTGTTAAAGTCCTGTGTGTTTTGAGCGACATACACCGAGACTGGATTTTATAGTTAATGTTTTTCTTTCTTTTTTTTTCTTTTAAAGGGAATGTGTTAAGGTGTAGGTTAAAAGCTGTTTTGTCCGACAGTTAGCTGGTGGTGCTGCCTGTCAGAGATTTCAGTCCCTGAACCTCCACAGATCTTACCTGCGGTCAGCGACGGTGGTCTGGGGTCAGGGAGGCACTGAGTGAGCAGTCACAGCCGAGTCCTCCTTACCACCAGATGGCAATAACATACTTTAAAAAGAACTCTCAAAACACCTACAGTATGTCTAAGTATTTATACGACTACATTTACGGTTAACGCCTGTTATAAAGAAATAGCGTCGTTGGCAGCGAGGATTGTCTTGTGAGAATGGCCTTTGGTCAAAGCACATTGGCAGAATTTTAAAAAGTCATTTGAGCTCAGTGGCTGAAATAGCAATTTAGTATCTTAAAATATTTCCCATTGTCATCATCTAACAGTCATATATGATGATATATATTATTTGATAAATAGTTACATTTAGTTGTCTTACAACTCAATGCACTGACTGAATCCATTAACTCAGTGATTGAAATGACCTCAACAGTTCATTTATGCTGCAAACTGCCCTTCACCCCTCCTCTCTCCCATGCACATATTTAGCAAGAATAAAACCTATTCTGCTATCTCTTCCTCTAATGAATTCACTTGTGAAACTTTGCAGTACTGACTTCCTTTATTTTACAGTTAAAACTTTGAGATCTTTTGAAATGCTTTATCAAAACCCAAAATGCGTGTTTCATGTTGCCTTGGCTGACCTAAAATGACCTCAATTCACAGATATCCACTTCCTACAATTCTGACGTCAAGATCAGGGAGTATATTAATCAATTAAGCAATTTTTTTATTTAAATACGTTCCGGGAAATGCTTGCGATGCTTTACCTCATCTAAATCTGATCTTAAACAATCTCCTTCAAAACCAATAAGGAAAAGACAAACATGCAATAGGTCTTTAGATCAGATATAAACAGTCCAATTACGCACTTTAATGTCTGCAAAAATCTGCCCTTTTAGCCAGTCATTTATGATGCATTTCTATTATTTTTATGGACCTGATAGGTTTTCCTGTTGAGGGAAAAAACTGTCTCTCAACAGTGATAATTAATCCAAGGGGAAAGGGTTTTACGTTTGGATGAATGTTATATGGACAATAGGTGCTGTCCCGATAAATATGTTTGAGAAAGAAACGGATGACAAAAGCTGTGCGTTTTAGATTATTGGGAATATCCTGGATAGCAGCACTAATTGTGTAATGATGTGATGTGTTTTTAAATGCTATGTGAGATATTATTCTCCTTTGACTTGACGCAGAAAAAATAAATCTGTTGCAGTGCGCACAGATGCACAGACACAGACACAGACACACACACACACACACACACACACACACACACACACACACACACACACACACACACACACACAAGTGACTCCTAAAGTAGTTATTCATTACTACAGCTCGGGTTTATCTAAACAAATGCAACATGTCCTTTAGACCACGGTCAAACAAATTCTGTGCCGTGGAAGTTGATTGAAGTCTCAACCGATTGAAGTCTCCACGCCAAGATGAGGCGCACCCCTGAGTCAATAGTGGGGAGATACTTTTCCGGCTTCGGTAGTGTTTAGATGGTGGGGGATGAGCTCTGATTGGTGCAAGGTCATTAAAGCCCTCTAGTCATAGTCACAAGCAACGATGCAGCAACAGCAAACACAGAGCAGAATCAACAATGATTTGCATGCATAGGTATTTACATACATCTTCAGCAAATGCTGTAAATGTTGTTAAAACAGATTACTTCAGGAATAAATCTATTTTTATTAAAAGAGACTTTTTTTCTGCACTTTTTTTCTTACAGGTAGACTTGTTCTGCCATTTCACAGACAAGGACATTATATCAGTGGATCATGTTTAAATTTAAAGAGCGATCAGTATTTTATATGTTCTGATCATAATTTAAGAGGCTCTTAATCCTCAAGAATAATCTGCAATAAAAAAAAAAACAGTTTGTAAACTGTTCAGACAAAATTTAGACAATTTGTGTCTGGAAGAACTCACATTACAAAACACAAGAATACTTCAGGTGCACATAGGATCAGGGTCACTTGGGGTCATACTGTGGAATGCATCTAAATAGCAACTGACAACTATATTATAACGTCTGCTTTTAACAATTCTTCCAAAGTATTTACTGTTAGTAATAACTATAGGATTCTTGTCCATGCAACACAGAGAGAAAATGTCTATGAAAGCTGCTCATTCCTATGATGCTATAGTGGGTAACCCGCAAACTGTATTGGGAAAGAAACTTCAAAGGGTGTTGTATTAATTCCACGCAGACTAAATATTGTATCTAATACCGTAATATTCAGTCATATTTATGCTAAGGCAGTCTTACAAATCACAGGGGCCATTTTAAGTCCTTTCAAGATTACAGAAGGAATTTAAACTCTTAAAGCCATAACAGGCATACCATTACTTAATCAAATATTTTCAATGACTATATAATACTCACAGTCATTTATGTTGTCTCCTTAATGGAAAATTCAAACTCACAAAGGAGGATTACAGACTTCTGAAAGACATTACAAGTCTACAATCCATGGGGTAATAAAACAGATTAAGAGCTTCTTTTATCTACTAATTTCCAAAAAATCATTTCATATTCGCACATGATACAAAACAAACATTGATTATTTTTACAACCACCAAATAACTTATAAAAACATGCAACTGAGGCAGATCATGTGTGTCGCCTACTGGGTCATATCTGAAGAATTAAATTAGCCATGAAATCCCAGGCAACCTCAAACCAGACCCCAAAGTTTCCCCAAATGCATCATCCACTCTCACCCTCTGGTGTTTTTTTTAACACAAGGTGCTGAAATGACACGATAGATGACAAAGAGAAAGGGCAAATGGAAAGTGAACCAAGACATACAGAGAGAGAGAGAGAGAGAGAGAGAGGGAGGGAGAGAGAGAGAAACAGAGAGAGAGAGGGAAGGAGAGAGAGAGAGAGAGAGGGAGGGAGGGAGAGAGAGAGAAACAGAGAGAGAGAGAGGGAAGGAGAGATAAACACAGAGAGAGAGAAAGAGAGAGAGAGAAAGAGAGAGAGAGAGAACTTCAACTCTGTCATTTGAACACTTTGGAAATTTTATGTAAATGGCCACCTCCCCTGCCCATGGCATGTGTACCCTCCACCCCAGAAAACCCCCCACGTGCCTCCTATCTGCCCCTGGGCCAAGGACTAGGGTCAGGGCTGAGAAAAGGAGAAGGCTGCCGATAGCATGTCGCTGAGGAGACAGTGTGGTCGGTTAGGTGAACTCCCATTGTAATCGTTTCCTGACAGTCATATTTTTTGGTGAAGCCCCTTGTATCTACTGTAAAAACAACTCTGCTCAAGAGAAAGACAGGGGTAGGGTGGGGTGGGTTCTGTAGAGAGAGAGAGAGAGAGAGAGAGAGAGAGAGAGAGAGGAGAGGAGGAGTAAAGGAGGAAGGAGATCTTTCCTCTCAACCCCTCTCTCTCTCTCCTCATGCCTCTCTTCTCTCTTGCAACATGGTCTTCCCATAAGAGGGTCCACTAAGAGACATATATGACTGAAATTAAGAATACGAGTCATTCTGTGATATGCAGATGATATACTGGCATGAGCTGAAATTTGATTTCCACTATAAGGCTGTCTGCTGTGGGCTGCTGCAAAATGTAAAAGTCCCTCAACGCTATTTTAGGATTATGCATGCTTTCAGACTTGCACTTTTCTTTGTTTGTTTCAGAGTAGTTCATTTGAAAATATTGTTTTTTGTGGGTTCATTTTACTTGTTGCCAATGTGTGAATGATAATTCATACTAGTCATATAGTCATAACAGAAGTTCAGTACGCCTAATCAACAAATCAACAGAAAATAATGCAATGGTTATTACATTTTAAATGAATAAATCTGTTGTAATTTATTTTTAACAGTTTATAGTAAGATAGTTACCCTAACTTGTAACAGTGTTACGGGTAACTGCAATTTTTTGTTATATTGACAGCTGTTATACTGGCAAGGCAGAGGGATGAAGGATTCAATTATAAATTTAAACTAGATACTGATATTGGCAATTGATTTTTTCCTCATTGAGATTAATTAATCAATAGATTATGAACTAAAGAATCATGCACAGGTGTGGCATTGGCTTTTTCTGTTTCGCAGAACACGTGGGACATTAGGCTATAACGGCTAATTCAGCCGAGATTTCTGAGAAGTTAATTACCTAATCAAGTTGTGTTGCTTTAAAAAAGAATAGACAAGAAAGGAAGGGGGAAAAACGTTCTATGGCCGAGGACTTTCCTGAAATCCCAGCTACAAAATGTACGCGCGTGTTCATCTGAACTATCCACCATGCAGCAGCAGCCGCTTGTTGCGGGGACGGCCCCGACGGCACGGGAATTTCTGAAGTGTGTTGTCAGCGGGGGCCGAGCTCTTTTCGTGTGAATGGGCAGCATGCGTTCGCGGAGCACATTAAAACGAGTGGTATTTCCTTACCGATTTGGTATGCACACCGTGAAATGCCTCGAGGGGACCGATAAGGGAAGAAGATAGATGACAAGCAGACGAATGAATGATGAGATCATTTGCTTTGTGTGCTTGGATTTTGCGCCATTGAGTGTCTCTTCCAATGTGTTGATCGAACCTCTTTTTCACCTCTTGGTGGTATTTTTTTCTGCTCCTCTGCTTCTGTTTTCCTGGACTACAGCGGTGGAGTGTCGCACAGCGGAATGTGTCTGCTACTCCCGACTTATCGCATGGGCAACGGCGCTGGTGCGCAAGGGTGGAAGAACGTGGCTGTGCAGTTGAGTGAGACAAAAGGTAGGTCTGTGCTATTGTTTATTTTGAAAATGTGTATTCACTTTCTTTCGCGTGGCCTCGGTTTTCTGCATCATCGTGCTCGGAATGTTTTGCATTAAAGTCGGCGATTTGGCACGGCAAGATATGGATTGAGATATCTCAAGTTAGTTGCGAGAACCATTAGGCTAATTCAAATAGCCTACCTCTTAATCGCTTTGTTTTGAATTGGTTACTTTGTTTCGTTTTTGATAAAATTGAGGCTAGGCTATGTATCGCTGTTTGCTTTGGTTTACAATCCACCATCTTCAACGCTGCAGCGCAAGGCACTGTTGAGCATGGTGGAGGCTCTGAGTGTGTGGTCTGTCTATGCTCTGACAAATATATTTTATAGTCCGGCTCCGAAAAAGTCTCATAATTAGGGAAACTTGTTTGAAGTCGCGTCTGCGCGACGATTCAGCCGCCATAAATACCTCGGCAGCTTATGAAGTGAAGGGGTGAAATAATAGTTAAAATCGAGATAGTGTGTAGATGTGCCCCCCTTCCTCTCTCTCTTCTTTAAGTTAGGGAGGAGGGGTGGTATGTGTGCCGAGGAGAAGGAAATTCTTGTGTGTTTTGGAATGCTACTGCCCCAGGGGAGACCCCGTGACTGAAAGAATTGAGTTGGGGAATAAAATAGAGTTGAGTTTTGGTGAACGGGGGGCAGAAGCGGCCACATTTCCTCTTCCTTTCTTTCTCGCCTTTAAATGACAACTATTTCACTGTGCAGGGCACGATCGACATCATCACGGGCGCGGGGTGATAAAGGCTTTACTAGGTTGGATATGTGCTAGTAAGCTAATCAATATAAACCGAGGAAACCACATAATAATAATAATAATAATAATAATAATAATAATAATAATAATAATAATAATAATAGTGCAACATTGCATTCAATGGTTATTTGCAGTGGTCAAGTTATTTCTTCCTTAGTGTCAAACAAAGAGCGGCAAAATACTTAATGTTTATTGACTTAGGCTACTGCTGCTATGTCTCATCTTTGATTTTCTGCAGTCCTCTCAGCAGGGTGTACACTCTGACGGTTTGTTTGAAGAAATTGTGGGAAAGACTAGGTCAGGTTATTACCTGCATTATCATAACAGAAAAAATAAATTGCTCCTACCTCAAATATTTTCCAACAGGGGGCACTTTTGAGACATACAAGTTCTAACTTTCCTACTTCAGGGGTCTCAACGAGCACGCATACAATCACAATGTTTGCTATTGGTTTTTGTTATTCTCCAGGTAAGATTTGACTACTTGCATCCAATTATGTTTAATAGGGCGAAAAACATGTAACAACACATTTATTACACATGAATAGCGATGTAACAGCTGGAATGCATGCCAGGGCATATAGATAAATAGATACTTTATTGATCCCCAAGGGGAAATGCAAGAAAATTCAATATCAGAGACGCAAAGAGAATCCAGTTTAGTGTTGAGAGCTGATATGTTGCTCTTGGCAACAATAAACCTCTTCACTGTCTGTTTCTGCAAGTCTGCTTGGCTGGCTGGAAAAAAATGTAACACAAGCTACTTTAATGTTACAGCAATTCCGTGTTCATTGGCATTTGTCAATTAACAATCTGTGAAAAAAAGAAGTTATACAAAACCCCCACTAACATTTCACTGATATAAATGAACTAAAACGTCAAAGACTGACTAATACCTTAACATTTAAATGACATGTTTTTCATTTACATTTTGCCTTGTAACTCAACAGATAGTTGATGAATTTGTCACATTTCGTAGCATGTGTTTTCGGTTAATGTGAAATATCTTGTTGCTCCGTTATGCCAGAGTACTCAAACTGCTGTCAGAATCCGTGTCAGCAGGCTCCCCGCTCGCACTCTAAGTGCTGATAATGGATCCAATGTTTCTGGCTTCACAATTGGTTGAGTGAAATGAATATAGATCATTCCGCATGCGAAATGGACAGGCTTAAGTACCTCTTACCAGACCTGACGTTCCACCGTAGGAACTATAATGACCTGCTTTGGTGCATAATTGCTACATTTTCACATTCAATTATCTTACGAAGGTGAAAGCCCCAAAAATAGGCAATGAAGGCGCAGACACACAAAAAAAGCTTTACACTTTTAATGGAAAGACGGGCGGTAAAGTAATGAAATATAATATACCTACATATAATGAGTACTAATAGATACAATGTAACATTACTAATTATTTAATATACATATTTAGGACAACAAATTCTGCATTACATTATAATGTAACATTCCTGATGCGTTTTATGCAAATATTCACTGTACCAGTCCAGGCATTAGGCTAGTGGTAGGCACATATTTCAGATGAAAAAGTATGTTTTGCAGTGCTTGTTGATAATGATTGTTTGAAGTAACAAAAAGGGTGATATAGTTTTGATACCCAAAGTTATTTTAAAAAAATTGTGAAACATAGCATAGCAGTATTGAGTTAAACAAGATTGTTTTTGCAAAACAAGATAAAGAAATGCTCAAAAATACCACCACTCTGTCTATGTGATGGGGGGTTTGGTTTATTCGGCAACAGTTTGAGCTTCTGAGAAAGAGTACCAGGCTGTTAGTGACCGCCCACACACAAATGTGAATTATTTTAATGAGCAATCTGTCCATCCATTCCTCAAAATGGGAAAAAAAGAAAAAGGAAAAATAAAATGGATTAACACTTTCTTATCTGACATATCTCCATTTGGGACTCTGTGGATTTTCTTTGCTCACTGTGTGAATGTTTCACTCCAGAATTACAAGCATAAGACAGCTGCTATATGAAAGAAAGGTGAAAAAAAAAACATTACAAGTTTTGAGTTTCACTACTGTATTGGGTTAACCAACAACTGTAATGTTGGAGTGTTAAGCCATTAGGCACATTCTAGAACCCAAAGTGAAATCAGACAAATTGAGCGCTTGCTGCATATTTAACATGGTAATGAATGTCTGTGCCCGGACACTAGAATACATTTACTAGGTCATAATATTATTCTTGTCTGAAGTGAAAATAGTCAGGAAACCACTTTGCTAGATCAAGTTCAACACAAGCATAATCGTACAACAACAAAATGGCCTTTTTCCTTAACTCCAATTGTCTTTCACGAACACAGGGGCCAAGTCCAGAAACAATAAGTAGAGCGATAAAAAGTGTTTTTAGTGCTTATGAGATTTACATTATTTTCTTTTCTCTGTCCCACTTCCAGGGCTCTGGGTGCTTTGAAGAGGGGTCACTGCCTGAGGAAGAGGGGACAGCCTCGTCTCGTCTTGCTCGGGGACCTTTCTCCTAAAGGTAAGGACCCTTGTCTGTTTCTCCTGCTCAGGTCTAAAGGGTGGTTTGGTAATGGTGCACTCTTAAAATGAAGATCTCTATGTCCAGATAGGGACAACACAGTTTGTGTTGATTCCAACACATTGCTTTTGTTATTTGTTACACAGTATGCATTGAAAAGAACACAATTTGCATTGAAAACAACATTCATTTTAAGACTGTGGTAGTGCAGTGGCCATTGCTTTCCTGTGAGTGTTAGTGGTCAGAGCAGATTGGAGTGAGGAGTTGTTGTCCGTTAAGTCAGTGTGTTGAGGCGGAGAAGTGATATTGACAATCTGCGCAAATGTGCTTGTGCACACACACATACACACATGAACACATCCAAATATATATAGTATATAGTATACACTACACACACAAACCCACACACACGCATGCAGTCAGCCCCCACAATGTGTTGAATGCCCTTCTCAGATGTAAGGCACATGACATCATTAAAGAAACACTCCCCCTAGTGTAGGCTCAGCTTGTGGGTAGGGAGTAAGTGAGTGGGAGAGAAAAGGAGAGCGAGAGAAAGAGAGAGAGAGAGAGAGAGAGAGAGAGAGAGAGCATCCTGATGGTTGGAGGCGTGGGCTCTGTGCCCAACACTGACTCCCACTCCTGGGCTTGTGTGGGTGGGAAGAGTGGGCAGGCAGTGAGTCACGCTCCTCCAGCAATCCACTCAGGGGCACCACCTCTCCTCTCTGCTCCTCTCCTCCTCTCGTCTCCTATCCACTTCTCTCCTCCTCTCCTCTTTTCTTCACTTTTCTTTTTTCTTCTCTCATCTCATCGTTCTCTCCTATTTGTTCTGCTCTTCTCAATCATGTATTGCCTTCTCTCCTTCTCTTCCTCATGCTCTCCTTTCTCCCGTTCTCCTCTCCTCTCCTCTGTTCTCCTCATGTTCTCCTCTCCTCACCTCTCTCTTCTTGTCGCCTCTCCTCTCTCCTTTGTCTCTGAGCTCATCCCTCCTCCTCTCCTCCTCCTCTCCTCTCCTCCTCTCTCCTGTCATCTCATATCTTCTGTGTGTTTGCTGAAGTAGGACAGTCTTTGGGACTTTTTTTTTATGGGTGAGAGAGAACATCTGTGAGAAATTGGAGAGGCGCTGTATAGACTAACAGACAACAGGAGGAAGAAGAGTTGGAAAGAAAAGACAGAAGAAGGAGGATGGATGGATTGAGGATATTCTATGTGTGTCCTTGCTCGTGCATTTCACATTTCACATGTCACACTGTGGTCGTCTGTCATTTGGTTGCCATTTTCTCTGTGTGTAAATGGTTCTACCCCCGTTTCAACATGTTACTTGTTGAGTCGCACACACCACAAGAATGCAGTCTGCGCTATATTTGGGGGTGAGAGTTTAGATTTGTGCCCAAAGGGAGATGGTTGCCGTTTGCCATTTGATAAGCACGTAACCATCAAATAAGCGCAGCGTGTCTGCTGGAAGATCGCCCGGCTAGTCGAATTTTTAAAGCACGTGCAGCCTCACGCCATCCCCATCGCCGGGTACATTACTCACGGCACTGCAGGAAAGGTCACATTAAGAATAAGTCATTCTGTACTCTGGGGAGGGGCAGCTTCTAAATAAGTAGGCTGATGAGTTCACTACACGCCTTTCCCCCCCCTACCCATCGTAATGACCGTGAACGAACGTGTGTCTGCCTGCCAGACGACGACAGGCGAAAAAAAAAACAAACAAAAAAATGTGTCGGGTCATTATGTGGGTTGAGTGTCAGACGTAATGAGCTCCATTGGAAGGAAGGGTTGGGTCTCTGTGTGTGTGTGTGTGTGTG